>NW_026945665.1:605000-815000 GCF_034702125.1 Engraulis encrasicolus
TATTACTAAAGGCCCTGTGTGCTGTCATAGTGGTGTAGTACTATGGTAGTAATGTATTACTAAAGGCCCTGTGTATTGTCATAGTGGTGTAGTACTATGGTAGTAATGTATTACTAAAGGCCCTGTGTGCTGTCATAGTGGTGTAGTACTATGGTAATTACGTTTTTTTTCAGTGACTATTACAATGTTCCAGTGGCAGGCGGTGTCTGTTAAGGGCTCTGTATCACAGAAACACACAGCAGGCGTGGACCACTGATGTTCACATTTCACTGCAGTCCATGTCTGAGACAGCAGAGGGCGCCAGAGACTCACACTTCTCTGCTAGTGGCTTTTCTGAGGCTGTGTGTGTGTGTGTGCGCGTGCGTGCGTGTGCGTGTGTGTGTGAGCGTGAGTGTGTTCATAAGTGCGTTCACACGTCTGTGTGTGATAGGGGTCTATAGGCCCCTGTATGTACAGTAGCAGTGGGTCGTGTGTTTGTTCTCGTCCACGTCTGTTCATTTTACTGCTGTTACATATGTAATTATTTTCTCTGTCTTTCTCGTTTGTTTTATTATTTTGAGAAATATTGAAATACAAGGATATGATTTCAGATTTTCTCCCTCATTTGTTAAATGTAACTGCTGTGGGGAGTTCTGTTTCATGGGATTTTCACGTTTTTTCCCCCTTTTTTTGTCTTAACTTTTAATTAGCTGATTTCAGTTAAATTGTTCACTTCAATAAATATCCCATTTAGAACCTGAGCCATCTCAGTCCTGTTTTCTTGCATTGTGAAGCCATACCTAGCAGGCTATAGTGGTGTCAACAATAATCGATTCGGCAATGCATCGCAATGCAGGGCATGGACAATTCAATTCAATGCATCAAGTTCCATAATCGATGCAGCATATTTTTTCAAGTTTCCCAATTACTTCTGTGGATATTTCGGGGACGAATAAAATGTTAAATGAAATAAAATCACTTCAAAGCATTGGAAACTGCAAGCCTGATACAGAAAACAGCCAATAAAATGTTGCTCAGTATCTGACTACTTGTATTGCCTCATCATGACTGATGAAATATTTGTTTTGTTTTCAATAGAAATGTAATGCATTGCAATGCATTGTAGAATTGAATTGAATCAAATCGAATCGCTACCTCCCAAATCGTAATCGAATCAAATCAGGAGGGCAGTGCCATTGCACACCACTAGTAGGCTATATCCTTGTTTAGATCCACAAGAGTGTAGTACTATGGTAGTAATGTATTACTAAAGACCCTGTGTACTGTCATAGTGGTGTAGTACTATGGTAGTAATGTATTACTAAAGGCCCTGTGTACTGTCATAGTGGTGTAGTACTATGGTAGTAATGTATTACTAAAGGCCCTGTGTAAAGGAGTCAGTTGTCCGTTGGTGGCTTGGTGTATGTTATGGCGAAACACACAGGCGACGACAACTGCTGTTCACGCTTTACTGCAGTTCATGTGTTAGACAGCAGAGGGCGTCAGAGACTCACACTTCCCCTCCATAGTGGCAGAGGCTGATGTGATAGGGAGCAGTGTGTGTGTGTGTGTGTGTGTGTGTGTGTGTGTGTGTGTGTGTGTGTGTGTGTGTGTGTGTGTGTGTGTGTGTGTGTGTGTGTGTGTGTGTGTGTGTGTGTGTCAGGAATTGACATTAACTTTTTCACACCCAGGCAAAAGTGGCTAGTGGTTTTCCCGAGTGATTAAACATTCAGCTATTCTATATTCTATTCTACATATGTGGTAATGTTTTCTCTTCACAGAATCTGAGGAAGACCGAGAGGTCAAAATGTCATTGCCATTGAATGAATGAATAAAAAGAAGAAAAAATAATTTAAAGAAGAAAAAAATCCAAAGGAGTGTGCGAACCTTTTTTCAAAAAATACGTAATCTTTTTGCTCAGCACCAGGGATTGTGCACAAGTAACTCTCTACAAATGTTTTCTCTTCAGCACGATACTGTACATCTAACTGCAGAAGATGAGCTGCTAAATTAGGAATATAAGTGCATAGCTGTCTACATGAAAATAAATCAATAAGTAAATGAGCATTTTCTTGAACGTAAATACAAACAATTGATACACAAGGGGTAAACAGCAGAATATAGGCTGTGTGTGTGTGTGTGTGTGTGTGTGTGTGTGTGTGTGTGTGTGTGTGTGTGTGTGTGTGTGTGTGTGTGTGTGTGTGTGTGTGTGTGTGTGTGTGTGTGTGTGTGTGTGTGTGTGTGTGTGTGTGTGTGTGTGTGTGCGTGTGCGTGTGTGAGTGTTACGGCTGCATGTATGTCTCGTTGCCTTGCTCTCTGTTCCTCCAATAGGCTGAAGCAAACACAAGGAGTGGCCTAACAAGATGCACCTGTGCCTCCAAACAAGACTGGCTTAAAAGGCTCCCTAATCTTCAGCTCTTCAGAGGCTCTCTTACAGAGATGATGATGACTGTTCCCTCTCCAGCCATGGGATTGGGACCATGTACGATTTGGTTCTTTGGTAGCCCCATAGTAGTCACGTGACGCCATCCTATGCACTCCACCCAATGATTTTGGCTCCGCACATCGTCTGGCAAAAGCCTCGAGCTCGGTTCTCTCAGTGTTTAGCCAATCAGCAAACAGTTGAGAGTGATGATGCGGAACTCACCCGCGAGCTCCGTTACTGATTGGTTAAGGTAACTATATTCATACTTTCGTTTTGTTATTTCTTTGCTTTTGCGACGCTATATCGTAATAGGCGTGCTAATAAAGCACAATATGGGTTTTAATTTGAGTTTGGAACTCCAATTAGTTTAAGAGATAGAGTAAGATCAGACCATCTACCACCTTCCACGGAGACGGATTCCTCATGGCTTTTGCCAGACTGATTGACGGAGTCAAGAGTCGGCTTTTCACCCAGGCTAGCCCCATAGGGCCATGCCATGTGTTGGGGCGTAACAGTGTGTGTGTGTGTCTTTCTCTCAATGAGAACCAGGGGAGTGGTAGTAAATGATAGAAAGAAAAGAATAGTAACAGCCTTAAAGACTCAGTTCAGAAAGTTACCCCAGTTGTAGCACTACACAGTGGGACTGGAACTGATAACCTACTGTAGTGAATATATGCCACCCCACCATCCCTATTAAAGGGGTATGCCACTATTTTGGGGCTTATTACAGTTAAAATCGTTGGCTGGGGTTTATAAAGGTGGTAAAGTGTCTTATTTTTCACGTTAAGCGTTGTCTTGCTTTAAGACAAGTTAAAAGAGGGAATATGTCGCTAAGCTAGTGAAAGTCAATGTATCCGTGTAGCATTGTAGCATGCTACATGGATACATTGACTCTCACTAGCTTAGCGACATATTCCCTCTTTTAACTTGTCTTAAAGCAAGACAACGCTTAACATGAAAAATAAGACACTTTACCACCTTTATAAACCCTGCCCAACGATTTTAACTGTAATAAGCCCCAGAATAGTGGCATACCCCTTTAAAGTAGCACTCCTGCCAATTTCAATATGCTGTTGTATTGCTCACGCTACCCTTGACTTGTCAGTACCCGGTGACGCCTCAGTTTTTGGCCATCCCTTTCCGCGATATGAGCTATTCTAATGGGGGCAACTTTTGTTTACATTTTCAAAAAAATGAGCATAGGCCTACTCCAAATATTTTCCCAAAAGGTATCGCTGTTTGCTAGCTGTCTGCTGATGTTGCATAACCTTTTGGGTGTTTTTGGGAATAAATAAAAATGTTTTTTTGAAATGTAAACAAAAGTTGCCCCCATTAGAATAGCTCATATCTCGGAAAAGGGTGAGCCAAAAACTGTGGCGTCACCGGGTACTGGCACGTCGAGGGTAGTGTGAGCAATACAACAGCTTATTGAAATTCACAGAAGTTCCCCTTTAACTGATAACCTACTGTAGTGAATATATGCCACCCCACCATCCCTATTGAACTGATAACCTACTGGTGATATTCCACCATCCCCATGGAACTGATAACCTACTGTAGTGAATATAGGCCACCCCGCCATCCCTATTGAACTGATAACCTACTGGTGATATACCACCCCAATATCCCCATTGAACTGATAACCTACTGGTGATATGCCACCATCTCCATGGAACTGATAACCTACTGGTGATATTCCACCATCCCCATGGAACTGATAACCTACTGGTGATATTCCACCATCCCCATGGAACTGATAACCTACTGGTGATATTCCACCATCCCCATGGAACTGATAACCTACTGGTGATATTCCACCATCTCCATGGGACTAATAATAATAATAATAATAATAATAATACATCAAATTTGTATAGCGCTTTTCTAAATACCCAAAGACGCTTTACAGAACATGTAACATAAAACAAAAACATGAACAGACATTCAAAGACATACAGAGACTAAAACACATCACAACTGCAATGGAAAGGTTTTTTTTGTCCATAAATCATAACGGTATGGAGCGCACACATTAGTGGAGAAATATGGAAGCCCACGACGGGGGCGGCGATGAAAAGTCTATGTCGGGGTACGAAAATCCAAAGCTTCCCGTCGTGGGGGGTGAGCTCGGCTGAAGGAGGCAGCCGAACAAGCCAGTGAAGTTCTATGGACGGAGCCGCGGAGATGCCGGTAGAAGGGGGCATCTGAGCACGCCATGTCACCAACGACGAGCACGACGCGGGCATGGACACCGAGTCCAGCCACGCTGGATCGACAACAGTCTGGACTTCCTGGATACTGATAACCTACTGGTGATATTCCACCATCCCCAAATTTAATTCCTGGACGGCTCATACGGCGATACTCATAGGCCACTTGCAATCAATAACCTGGTAATTCGGGGCTGAAGTAATTTGGACTCACAACACATAGGTCAACTTAATCTTATTGCGCGCCGCGAGAACAAAACGTCCAGGAGGACTCCGGTTTAGACCTTCAGTGGGCTACATAACACGGGAAGTAGAGCTAAGCCCAAGTCAGGAGTTTGGGAAACGAAGCAAACTTATTCTCATAAAGTCACACAGTAAGCCTAAACACACACCAGCATTAATATAGACCACTTTATTTAAATTTAACTCCGTTGCAGATAGCATTTGATCCCACTCACAATAGTGTTCAGTTTAGCCTACTTTCCCCCAACTTTTTATAGGCCTAACCAGTGTTGGGCAAGTTACTCAAAAACAGTAATGCATTACTGATTACTTGTTACTGTCTTTTCAAAATAATCCCTTACACTACTATATTACCATATTTAAAATGTAGGGCCTTACACTACTTTTGCATTACTTTAGTTACTCTCACCAAAAGAACTGCAAGCCTAAATATGGATCTGGCAATTTATTACAGTGTAAATCAAGCTCATGAGTCATGACTTTTTCACCTCCCATCCAGGAGGTATTTTTGGCAGCATGCAGACTAAAACCTATTCGGGAATAGCTTCTTTCTGATCCACCACACTGAATATCACTAAAATCCAGGTCATTTTAATGCATTGTAACTTATTTTAGTTATTTTGTAACTAAGTAAATATTACATATTTTGCCCTGTAATGTCTTACATTACTGCATTACAGCAAAAAGTAATGCATTACAGCAATTAATTACTTTTGTAATGCATTACTGCCCAACAGTAGCCTACCTATAACAGCAGAGGGCTCTCAACAGTATAGTCACATTTCTGGAGACTTTTAAGCACATCTTTTCATGGGACAACATTAAAGTAATTTAACTTTGACACAATGAACAGCGTACAACTTATATAGCCGCTTCAATGTATTGTTCACTCAAAATCATTTGAAATACAGCCCAACGTCTCAAAATGCACCCCATTAAGGGGATCGTGACTAGCCTGGCTCTCGCGAGACCCCTAGTGCTTCGTGCATCTTCGTTACACTTCGTGAGATGAAAATCCATCTGCGTGAGAACCAGGTTAGATCGTGACCTGCTTCAGTCTTCAAAGTACATGCATATTTCTTTTGGTGAAATTCATCTTTCCAATATTTCCAACTGTCTGTGAACCATGTCTTTACTTTGTCACTGATGAGACCAAGATTAACAATTTTGCTTTAAACGGTGTTAAGTATGTGTGATGGTCAGGGGCGCAGATAGCTTTTAAAAACTGAGGGGGAACATTTTCACAACCAACCGTCCGTCAGACTGGGAGGAGGGGTGGGATTATTATTATACATTGAATATATATTTTTTTATTGTTAGTGGCATATTCATCTTCAGCTAAATAATTTTATTTGCTTTAGTAGGTCTACTACTACATGAACCATTTTTAAATCTTGATTTAAAGAATATATATTTTTAACAAATGTGTAAACTGCTCCAGCTTTACAGATTCTACTCAGAATGTGCACGAGTCTCCCTCCCACCAAGACTCACCCGCCCCAGCGCACGCTTCTAAACACACCTCTCCCATCCCATCAGCAGGTGCTACTTTCCCAACCAATTCAACCTTTAAACAGGACAACCGTGTCAACAAATTTCACGTTGCACTACTAATGTAGGCCTACAGCAGGCTATGCAACACTGTGTGATTTATTACTGTAGAAATTTTAAGACGACCTATTGCATGTAAAACACAACTTCAATCCATGCACGGTTTTGGGGCGTGTGATATTGGGGTCTCCCCCAGATTAGACATTTTTGATAAAATAACAACTTTGCTTTAAACAGTGTCAAGTATGTGTGGTGGTAAAAAGTGACAAAGAAAAGTCTCTCATCTGTGAAATGCAGCATGGTAGTGGGGCTGACATGGTTTGGGACTGCATGAATGCCGTCAACAAAGCTGAATCTCACCTTTAAAAAAAACCTTGCCTGTCAACATGTACTTTGACCACTGAAGTAGTTGGGATTTTAGTCGGGCTGGACTGGGATTAAAAAAAAAATACTGTAACCATGCCCCTGAGAGAATCTCTTAAGCGTCCTTGGGTGTTTTGAAAGGCGCTATATAAAACGAAAGAATTATTATTATTATTATTAATAACATTTTCTTCTGTAGGCCTATATGTATACCTGAATGTTAATTGACTTATGCTAGGCCCAGCCACTATGGACCTTACACATCTAAGAATCCTGGTCCTAACCTACGTTGACCTTATGACTCTACAATCTCTATCTATCTCTTCTTCCTCTGCCTTCCTGCTATTTCTGCCTCTCCTCTATACCTCTCCTTTTAAATCCATCTCTAACAATGTTTTTTTCCCCATTTGTTAAGCACTTTGAGTTACATGCCTTGTATGACACAGTGCTATACAAACAATTATTATTATTATTATTATTATTTGTATTATTATTATTATTATTATTATTATTATTATTATTATTATTATTATTATTATTATTATTATTGATTCAGTAGGTCTTTAAAAAAACAAACAACAAAAAGCATGTTAAGCTATGGGCCACGCTGAGTGAGGAGGTGAGCCGCATGTGTGTTTATAATTTCGGACAAGTTCAATGACACGCACGCGCCATTCCAATTTGTGTTTCAGAATTTACAAAACAAAAGGATTCATTTCTTCAAAAATGTACAACAAAATTGAACAAAAACGATTAAAATGCTTTCAAAATGGAAAAAAGTAGGCTATTTACTTATAATTGTATATCTGAAGTCCTACAACTGAGATCAGAAAATGGAAGACTTAATGACCAAAAAACGCATGGCCTTGTCTCTTGATCATGCCCATGTTTCACTCTAGGCAGTGGGCACCATGTATTTTTTTCATATTCTTCATCTCCAACACCATACAGTTTTGATGCTATCAGTTTTAAAATGATTGATCTTGGGATCATGACATGACATGACATGAGAGTATGAGTCCCATTAACCTTCATTTTTGAAGGGGCGGATCTAGGGGCAGGGCCACAGGGGCCGTTTATGTTCGGTAGGCGAAAATTGTGATAATCTACCCTTTCTGTGTTCATTAAATGGTCGATCTTCCTTTAGTGCAATGTAATTTCATTTGGGAGGGTTGTAGCTCATTTGAGTCCTGAGGTTGAGAATAAATGAGTAGTAGCGCTGTAGATGGCGGTAGCACACTTCTCGTGGAAACACCTCAAAAATAGAAGACGAAGAAGGAGACAACGCCCCCTAAGAGACAGTCTATAAGATTTTGACCCCCTTAGGAGACCCAAACTGAGCACAATCTTTTGCATTGGGTGGGCATGTTTTGAATCCTCTTTATTACTACCGGTAATCCAACCTCTTTGGCTAAACCCTCCGAGGCAGTGTGCTCCTTACTGGTTGTTGTCAGTTGCTGCAATTTGTTTTTATAACAGAAGAGGGAGCCAGAGACTCACACTTTACCACTGCCATAGAGGCCTGTTTCTGGCAGAGACTGATGACCTACTGGTCATATGCTACTCCACCATGGAATTGATAACCCTCTGTTCATATCACACCCCACACATGGCAATAAAGTGTTATCCAAGGAAAAGGGGGAGGGGGGATAAATCACTGGACACTACTCTCCTTTGCTGAAAGTTCATAAGGTGAACAATGTGTTTCGCTGTCACTTCATCAGGTTCTCTCTTTATGAACTCAAACCTCCCACTTCCTGGGCCCGGATCAACTGACCCCTTTACCATTTTCCAAACAGCATGGTCAACCCGCCTCCCTAGGTTGGCTACTGGTTGACTGCCTGGTGTCTGACAAAGTGGATTGAGTTCTCGATTTTTTTTGGGAGATCAGAAATGTAACATATGCATGTTTACGTTGTGCCCCCACCAAGTCAATGCAATGTATGTGCCTTAAATATTGAGTGCGCCCCTGGCGGCCCGGTGTATTTTACCAGTTAATAAATCATTTAGATTCCGATCAGTGATCGCTCCGTTTAATGTTTGTTTATTTGGACACTTATATGTCAATAGACACAACAGAACATTACAAGAAACATACAATGTATTTACATTGCTCTTGGCCTGACTAGGAGGACATGGCTTGGCTGACTGCTATGTTGTATTTAAAGCATGAAGGCTGGACACTGTTGCTGAGCTTGGGCTGATGACTTGTGACCATCCAGCTTCCTCTTGATCACATTCCAGAGGTTTTCAGGTTGGTTCGGGCCTGGAGTTTGGGCTGACTGACCATGTCAGGGTATTGATCTGGTGGTCCTCCATCCACACCTTGGTTGGCCAAGCTGAGTGACTGGTGCATTGTCCCTCTCTAAAATTGTTCCTCTGCGTTCAGGAGTGTTGTCAGAAAATTAGGAAACAAGTTTTGGCGCAAGGTAACTTTGTATGTGGGAACAGCAAGGCTGAAATCGGTCAGATGTTGCAGATCGTTGCAAATTATGCGTCTCTGAGGTCACATACAAAGTTACCTTGGGCCAAAACATGATTCCTTCTGTTTTGACAATGCAACTGAACGCTGAGGACAGTTTTGTTTAAGAGAAGGACAAAGTGTTTCATGTCTACAAACGTACATAATGTAGCCTATTTATTTATGTATTTATTTATTTATTTGGGCTGTGGTGGTGAAGCACTGATGGCATTTTATCTTAAAATTTATATTTACAGTATTTAGAAAAAGAAATACTAATTTGCTTCATATTAATGACCATATCAGCATGTGTAGGTGAATAGGCTATGTTGTCTATCCATGCCATACCTTGTGGAGTAAGGCTCATGATGTAGGGGAATAAATAGGCCTGAATATAGGCTACCATGTAAGGTGGTATGTACGGAAGTCAAATGTAAGTGAATGGGGTGTGCACATGTGCGTGTGTGTGTGTGTGTGTGTGTGTGTGTGTTTTGGGGGGTGTTGCACATCAGTGTCAGATACACCTTCTACCGCTTGGATTTATTAGCTGGTGGTAACCCCAGCCACAATCCGTTTTTAAATTGTGCATTCAAAATATAGTGGCTTGAACCTTTTTTTAAAAAGTTAAGGCGTACTTTATACTTTATATACTTTAAGTAGGTTTTGGTCCAAATCTATAGTCCTACTTTTTCACTTTTACTTGATTAAAAAGGTCAAGATACTTCAACCTTTTAAGTAGGCTTAACAAATATGTGCAAATCCGACAGCATTCCAAAGACACGATGGCGAAAGAGGCCATTACGCACGACACAGGCGGAGAGGGTGTGGATTCTGATAGACAAGAAATGCAGTTCATTATCCATCCTCCCTTCCTCGCGTTGTGCCCTGTGTCCTCATGCTTCACTGACGCCCCGTGTCCGTGGAGAAAGCAATTAAAAGTTTAGCCGCTGTCAGGCTGCAACAACTTTTGCAACAACTTTCCCCAGCTCAACATCCCGATTGAAAATGAGAAATGCCATTTTGTGATTTTGAGAGGTACTGAATAAACCCTCTATAGCCTAGTCGGCATCATGCCCCCGTGCCTCCCAGGACGAGGGCACAAACGCACGGAGTGTAGACTACGAGAGGTAAGGCTTCTTGTTGGCGTGAGCGCTACATGTTTTCCACTTTCCCTGAACTCCGTTTGCCCTCCTCTGGCGCGGTCATGATTCCTTGCCACTGCTCTCTAAACCATCTGTACACGCGTCTCCACGGTCCTTCTGACACGTGTTGGAGTTGGCTATATTGTGTAGAGATCTACTGTGCCGCCCTGTTCAATCAAGAACGCGCATTGCCCCGACAGAAACCGAAAGTAATTTCATTCCTGGAGGGCTGTGGCGTCCGTTATTTTCTTATTTTGGTACGTACTCTGATTTTGTTGCATTTATAACACTCATAAGCTACTTGTAATCAGCGGCGTCGAGAGACCTGGTAATTCGGGGCTGAAGTAATTTGGACTCACAACACATAGGTCAACTTAATCTTATTTTAGCACAGTTGCGCGCCGCGAGAACAAAACGTCCAGGAGGACTTCGGTTTAGACCTACAGTAGGCTACATAACACGGGAAGTAGAGCCAGGTCAATAGTCAGGAGTTTGGGAAACGAAGCTAGGCTACTTTATAACAAACTTATTCTCATAAAGTCACACAGTAAGCCTAAACACACACCAGCATTAATATAGACCACTTTATTTAAATTTAACTCCGTTTCAGATAACATTTGATCCCACTCACAATAGTGTTCAGTTTAGCCTACTTTCCCCCAACTTTTTATAGGCCTAACCAGTGTTGGGCAAGTTTATCAAAAACTGTAAGGCATTACTGATTACATGTTATTGTCTTTTAAAGGACCAGTTGAGTCAATTTCAACATGCAGTTGTAATGCTCACACTACCTTGGACTTGTCAGTACCTGAGTTTTTTTTTTCTTTTTCTTCGTCAGCCTTTTCCAAGATCTTGGTCATTGTAATGGAGGCAGGGCTTTGTTTACATTTCAAAAAAACATTTTATTTATTCCCAAAAAGATCCGAAAGGTTATACAACATCAGCAGACAACTAGCAAACAGTGTTACCTTTTGGGAAAATATTTGGAGTAGGCCTATGTTGATATTTTCAAAAATGTAAACAAACGCTGCCCCATTAGAATAGCTCAATCTCAGAAAGGGTTTAGCCGGAAAATGTGATGTGGAATCACCGAGTACTGACAAGTCAAGGGTAGCGTGAGCAATACAACAGCATATTGAAATTGACTGAACTGGTCCTTTAACTGTCAGAATAATCCCTTACACTACAGTAGGCGATTGCTATATTTAAAACATAAGGCATTACACTACTGTTACATTACTTTAGTTTCTCTTGCCAAAAGAACTGTAAGCCTAAATATGGATCTGCCAATTTATTATAGTGTAAATCAAGCTCACGAGTCATGACTTTTTCACCTCCCATCCAGGAGGTATTTTTGGCAGCTTTCAGACTAAAAACTATTCGGGAATAGCTTCTTTCTGACCCACCACACTGAATACCACTAAAATCCAGCTCATTGTAATGCATTGTAACTGTAGTGATTTCGCATTGTAACTAAGTAGATATTACAGGTTTTTGCCCTGTAATGTCTTACATTGCTGCATTAGGTACAGCAGAATGTAATGCATTACAGTAATTAATTAGCCTACTTTTGTAATGCCCAACAGTGCCTATAACAATCTCACAATTTGATATTAGCCTAACTGTTGTTTAGACCTACATTAAATATAACCACATGCAGATTTTTTTTCACTCTTCACAGTGTTGTAAATACTCTATCTGGACTTCAATGAAGGAAATAATGAAGTCCTTTTTTTCAGTAGGCTACACTTTAACTGTCAGTGCTGTCCAACTGTCTATTGGCCGCACCTACACTGGCTTCCTATCCAACAAGGAAGCCGATTCAAAATCCTCCTCCTCGTCTACAAGGCCCAGCACAACCTTGCACCCTCCTACATCACAGGTCTCCTCACCCCTTACGGTCCCGCCCGCACACTATACTCAAAAATACTGAATCAAACCAAGATATCACAAAACACGCCCACTCAAAATGCAAAAGCGCGTGCTCAAGTTGGGTCTCCTAAGGGGGCGTTGTCCCCTACTTCTTCTCTTGTTGAGGTGTTTGCGCAAGACGTGCGCGCTACCGCCATCTACAGCGCTAAGGGGACTTCATTGATTCTCAACCTCAGGACTCCGAAGGTCTCCTAACCGAAGGTCTCCTAAAGGGGCGTTCACCCGACATAAACTGGATACCGAAAAGAAACAAAATTACGCTTCTTGTTAGATCCATGTTCTTTGCTACAATCTACTGACACACTCTTCTTTACCACCCCCTCCACACACCTGCGCACCATGGGTGACAGGGCTTTCAGTGCGGCTGGCCCCAAAGCCCCAAACTATGGAACGCACTCCCACTGACAATTCGTAAATGTTCCACACGTTCCTCTTCTAAATCCAAGCTCAATAGACACATCTTCACTGCAGCATATTCTTCACACCGCTGACATGCACTTCCACTTCCACTTCCTTTAATTATTATTTTTATTATTATTTCATTTTATGTACAGATTTTATTCTTGTATACCTAGTTTCTATTTTTCTTTTACTTATTTATTTTCTTTTTAATCATTCTCATATTTTAGTTGTGATGTATGAATCCATTATTGCTTTGTTATTACTTCTGTTTTTACCCTGTTTTAATGTGAAGTGACCTTGGGTATCTTGAAAGGCGCTTAAAATAAAATGTATTCTAATATCTTAATCTCCCAGCGACGGCTACGTTCTGACAATGGACTGGGCACACAAATTACCAGGGATTAAACCAGATGGCCAATCATCTACAGACCTGCCCGGTGCTCAATCCATGAAGAGTGACTGGTCAAAAGACAGCCCACCCAACATGGCTCCCTCCATGAAGAGTGACAACTCAAAACACAGCCCACCCACCATGGCTCCCTCCATGAAGAGTGACTGGTCAAAACTCACCCCACCCAACATGGCTCCCTCCATGAAGAGTGACAACTCAAAAGACTCCCCACCCAATATGGCTCTTTCCATGAAGAGTGACAACTCAAAAGACGCCCCACCCAACATGGCTCCCTCCATGAAGAGTGACTGGTCAAAAGACGCCCCACCCAGGATGTCCGAAGAGAGAACGTAAGCAGTGCAAACATCAGCATCCAGGAGGAGAGTGTGTGTCAACCGTAGTCCGTAGGATAATAAGTCTATGTTAAGCCTCTAAGGACCATTTACCATCATGGTGAAATGAGGTGTATTTCTGATGTCAATGCTGTAAAGAGTATTTTAAATGGTCCCCTCTACAGGATTGTACAGGTAGCTGTTAATACCTGCTGGGCATTGCTGATATCAATTCTGTAAAGAGTATTTTAAATGGTCCCCTCTACACTATCATGTGTCTTGTTTCCTCTGATGTTTGTATTTCTGTTCTCAATGCTACAGTATATTGCAGATAGATTTTACATTGACAAACATTTACATTTAAATTCTAGCTGTGTGGAGTGGCAATATGCTAAGGAACCCATCACATGCAAGCATTTTTTTGTGACAGTAGTTGCATAGGGATCTTCAGCTTGCCAAGTGAGGTGTTCACGCACAGTCCGTCCCCCTCATGTCTCAAACTAGCCACCTCCTAGTCAACCCATCAGCTCGGGTATGGGAGACACAACATGATACCGCTGAGCTAAAGGTCCAGCCCGATGTTTGTATACAAGAAACCAGACGAATGTTTGTATACAAGAAACCTATGTATATATAGTGTATGTTTAGATGGTCCCTTGTGCACTAGCATGTGTGTCTTGTTTCCTCTATTGTTTGACTCCATCAACTGCAGGGCCATGGACTCTGGTTACGCTTCATCTCTGTCCTCTGGTTATCCTCCATCTCCGTCTTCTTGGAGGTATGTATGTTAGCCCTTACAGACTAACCGCAGAAATACACCAGCGGCAATCTGAGGGAGGCGAGCGACGGAAGTAATTGACTTTGTATTGAGTCGCGCGACAAAAGCGATTCTGGAGACTAGAGCGATTTGCGCGACGAGGCGACAGTTTGAAGTTGAAATCTTTTCAACTTTCTATGACGCAGTTCGGCGACAAGCCGCAACAGCCAATGACTGTATAGAGGTCATTGACCACAGCAAATGGGAATGCTTGAATGCTTTGCCTTCTGCCTGTACGGACATACTCTAGTCTCCTCAATCGCTCGTATCGCTTGCTGCTGCACTCTGTCGCTTGAATCGCATCGCGCCTGGTCTATTCGTGCGGTTACAACACATCACTGAATATCTGTAGTAACTAGCATGCAGTGGCTTAACATAGAAGATAAAGTACTACTTAAAGTGGAATTCACCTCTGGGCAATGTGTGCTGTTATCACGTGCAATTTATCCTCATTTTGCATTTTACATGAGAAAAATAAAGTAATTTGCATTATTTAGTTTAATTTAATACAATTATGTGCTGAACCGCGATTGCCAAAGCTATTTTAACGTACTCAGTTAACCAGAATGCACTGCGGGAAACTAAGTAATCGTTGCCAGGTTAACGCGTCACTAAATTCGAAGGAATCTTGCGTTCTGGCTGCTCAGTGCTCGCTGCCAGCAGTCGTGGCTGGGTTTAGGACAAATGTAGGCTGATATCCGAGACAGATTGATGTTGTTAATGTAGACTGTTGAAAAACATGACAATCATGCATTTTCCTCACTGGGTCTCATTGCGCAAACTATTAGCTACTAACAGCGAATAAAAAGTGAATGGAAAAACAAACTGTTGAGAGGTGCAGCTCGTGTCGCAACTGTCGCTGTCCTCAGATTAGTGCTGAAACGGAAAATGAGAAGGTAGGCTAGCCTAACATTTAGCCTATTGTTGAAAAAATAAATAGGCTAAATGTAATACTCATTCAAGAAGGAAGTAGCTTGTCTATCTCTGCTCATGTTCTATCTGTTTAATCCCATCAAATCCAAAGGCGAGGCGGACTTGTCTCCGTTCAACCAACTTTATCAAAGAGCGCACGCTTTCTCGCCCTCTCTCTCTCGTGCTTGACCAAAAGCCGTTTCATCCGGACCTCTGCTGTTGGTCCCTAACAAATAGGCCTACAAGCCAGAGGGAGTTGATTAATTATAAGACTAAATATAACAAATGTGCAGGCTGCCTTTTAAAAATGGTCTTCATCCCATTCATTGACTCTAATGCAAGTGCATCATGAGGGAAATCGCCCCTCGGTAAGTTGCACCGTGCGCACGCATTTCTGGGCATTCAGCTGTTCAGGTTATGCTTTCTGTTTTTAGAAGTTGAGACTTGCGTGAAACATAGCTTACAAACCCACATAGGCCTAAATAGCGCATCAGGAAGGAGACCCCACCGTCTCCATCTCGCCAGTTTGAGGGAGGTGTTGGGTTAGACCTGCATTTTGAAGATGTACTATCGTCGCTTACTTTGGTCAAGTGTTTAATAGCCTATCATTTATCCGTTTGCGTCTCAACTGTCTCTCGAGATCGGCAAAATAGGCGGCCCTGACTGCCTGGGGGGTGAGCTGAAATCTACAATGACTTGACAGTAGATTTCAGTAGCCTGCCTGAGTGTGCCTTGTTCTTGCTCGTGTTGTTTAAATGCAATCAAGTCCAAGTGCAGTAATGATAGCCAGCGCATGCATTTATGGCTACCTTGTTTGCAACCTGCGTAAGAGGAGCACGAACATCGCCAGCAGTGCAAGGAGGACGCCTCGTTTGAGGATAGAAATGGTCGCAGCCTCCTTCAGCAATCCATCAAATAACTTTGAATAATCTTAAAATAAAGCCTGATTCAATTAAAGACAACTTCACTGTCGTGCGCCTATTGTTTAGCCCATTAGGACTCGGAGTGTCCGTGGCCGCTGCACCGTGATCCCGACCGGACCTCAAATAATTCAGCAAGCTTTTTAAAAATATATATGAATAGCATATTAAAATTAATAACAAAGCAAAACAAAAACAAAAAACGTGTAGGCAATGCCTACCATGTGTTATTACACAACTTGCAGGCCTAATAGGCTACACCTGGCGTAGACATCGTGGACTGGTGCGCTCCGATAGCCTATCATACTGTAGGTGATTTGTAATGACAATGAGCGCATGGGCTATTAACAATGCGGACAAAACTTTTTTAAAAAGCAGTTGGATTGAATGCACCAAGGCTTTTACCACTGTGCAGTAGCCTAACCTATAGGCCTACTTGAAGTAGGCCTATTATCCGGACAATGTAAATATCTCCATCCTCGAAATGTGTTATCTGCCTGCCTGCTGTTCTGTTCCATGCCGCCTGTCATGCCGAGGTGATTTGATGACGCGTCCAATCAAATCACCCAGCAACGTTCTAATGGCATTGTAGTCGTTATTTTTTCTTCCGGTGATTTGATGACGCTTCAAATCACCATTACTTTATATTTAATATAAAGATATTATATCCAGTGGCTACATAATCCCCTGTTATAATGTGGTCTAATACAGAGATAGGGCACAATATTGTTTGAAAGGTGAATTCCGCTTTAAGGGCAGATTATAGTTCACTAACGGCGCTCGTTGGTTCTGGTCGCTAACCACTGTTGATAGATCTGCGCACGAGGTCTCATGTCGTTAGTCACATTTGGCTACATAGCTAAAAGGCTACAGTATAGTAGTCAGACTGCAGGCAATGTGCCGCGAGTGCTTAACTGATGTATTGTTTGTTTGTTACTTACTAATTCAGTCATTGTAGCTTCATTTATTTACACACCCTAGAATAGGGGTCAGGAACCTATGGCTCTAGAGCCACATGTGGCTCTTTTGGGAACTGTATATGGCTCTTATTTATCTGGGGTTACCAACCATCCCTTGAAATACGGAATGGTCCTATATTTATAAATAAAAGTAGGCCTATAGGTTCCATATTGAATTGAAACGGGACATGGGACGTTAAAATGCAGGAAATTACATTTAAGAAATACCAACATTTTGGGGAGAAGACTCCCAGACCCTCGCCATAATGACGTTGACAGTTGGCAACCTTCTACTTACATGTTATGAATTAAAGCAATAACTTGACAGTACACTCTAAGATTGTTTTTTAAAATGGTATGGCTCTCGTGAAATTGTATTTTAAAAAATTTGACTTTTATGGCTCTCTCCACCGAAAAGGTTCCTGACCCCTGCACTAGAAAGAAAGTGTTCGTATTTCACAGAATATTGACTGTTTTGCTCTCGTAAACTACCTGAGAACTGTGCTGCTACGAGTAACGAGACGACCAATCACAGTGCCTTTTCTCTGCAACCTTTGCAACCGTCTGACGCATAGTCAGGATTTTTTTGAGGCGTGCGACGACGGTTGCAGAGCCTGTGCGTGGGGGGGGGCGTGATCGTGCACAGACGGTTGCACAGGCTCTGCAACCGTCAGCGCCAATAAGTATAAATTGGCCTTTAGGCTACAGTACACCCACATTCATGTTACTGTTTGTTATTTATGGAAGGAGCTACCAGAGGGAAATAGGGGAGGGTCATGTGATGTACTGTGTTGAAGGGTCAACAAACATTACCTGGTCTTCTGCATGTATTTACCGGTACTTGCTGTCATGAGTGCAAGTGAAAGCCAACGTCTGTGATATGTTGGCAAACATGCTACATAATTGAATGCACTGTGAGAAGGTAAACTCCCCTTCTTGCTGTTTTGGTGTTTTTATTTTATTTATTTTTTGTAAGGACTATGTAATTTGCGCCTTTTATGTACATATAATTGCATGGAGCCTCCTGAAAGTTTGAGTATTACTAGCGAGCTCACAAGCACTGGATTTCTTCACTGATGTCCCGAGTTCCTTATCATGTAGAACCACCACCATGCTGGCAGCTCTTTGCAGTGAGAAGCATCAGCTTGCTCACTTGCACTTTTATAGTGGTATTCACGGCCATAAAGTATGGGGGGGGGGGGGGGGGGGGGTTGCTCAGGTGGGGGCCCCTGGCTGGAGGAGTAGTTCTGAAGACATTTAAGGCGGGGCCCCCCTTACGCGAGACAGGGCCCTATCTGTGTCGTCAACACTGAGCAGATGGACGCTGCGTGTGAATCAACACTCTCTGACATGTTTTCTGTGTTTTAACTTTTATTTGTAAAATCCCTGAAATAAACGGTCCGCGCTCACAACCTCCGCAAAAAACGCTCAGTTTCGCTAGTTGTCCGCGAGCGCTGTGGGGTGTTATTGCACAAATGATCAAATTAAGATACAGAGAACAGTGTGCGTCTTTTCCCTCAAATGCAGCTCTGTCATAACGTCGTAGCCCTAATGACCACACACACTGTTTTTTTATGGGGTGGAGACTCAAGAACAAGTCAGCAACACATTTTGCAGTATTTAGAAAAAGAGAAACTACCAACCGGTGCGTTGCTGCACAGCTGATTCGGCGACGTCTTCTGCCTCATAGTATCCTCACGTTTCCTCATAAACGAGCGATTCAAACAAAGGTTACTCAAAATAATTCTAACCTACTGAATCTTTATCTCTTATACTTTCCCAAGTGTCCCAAACACTACACTCCTTTCACCTTTTTCCTTGATACTGGAAAGTTTTCCGTGTTTGATTCTCGCGCATCGCGTTTGCAGATCAGTAGCCTAAAGAGCGTCTTGAATTCACGTCAGCACATTCATTACAAATCGCAAACTTACAGCTGTCACGCAAACTTAGAGCTGTTGGAGAGGCATTTAAATGTGTGAATAACTCAGGTTTACTAGGCCTACACGGTGAATGGATTTGAAGAGTGAGAAAGTACTTCACTAATAGCCTACTATATTGATTGATTGATTTATGTAGGCCTATTTATGATTGCAGTGTTGTTTTTTATAGTTATATGAATAGGCCTGTGTGTGTGTGTGTGTGTGTGTATTATAATATATACACATAGGCCTTTATATAGGCCTACGTAATAGACCTATAGTATATAATATATATTGTTACATTATATTATCATAATAAAAGAATATATACATGGGTAATATGTAATGGGCCCCGGGACACTCTGCCCTGAGAAAAATGGACCCCTACTTCAAAAAGGTAGTAGAGGAGGCCGTGCGGTGGGGGAGGGGGGGTGGCGTGTTGGGGTTGGGGAGCCCCACTCTAGTATCCTGCAGGGGGGCCCCAAGTGTTTCTGTTACGCCACTGGTGGTATTGATGCATTTGACAACAATTGTGATATTAATTATGAGGGAGGGTTCAGGGTAAGGTTATGCATTTTTTTCCACAATTAAAAGGGGGGATTCGTTGCAGACTGCAAGGGAGGCCGTGCAATCTCTGCTTTTGCACCCCAACCTTCCTACGTTAAACTAGACTATCTGTACCAGCTAGCACACAGTGGCCTAACTCAGAGTGCTCATATTGTCTTCTCTCCTGCAGTGTGTCCTCTGGATCAGTGCTGTGTGATGTCTGCAATGACACTGCGGTGAAGCGCTGTCTGACCTGCATGGCCTCCTACTGTGAGGTGCATGTGAAGGACCACCTCACATCTCCAGACCTGGACAGCCACGAGCTACAGGATCTCCATCACCACAGCCTCTGCCCACAGCATCACAAAGAACTAGAGTTCTACTGCAGAACCGACCAATCAGCAATCTGCTCACGCTGCTTACTTCACGATCACACAGGACATGATGTCATCGAACAGGTGAGCAAGATCCACATGCAAAGACTATGGAATTATTCAACATGGTGTGTGTGTGTGTGTGTGTGTGTGTGTGTGTGTGTGTGTGTGTGTGTGTGTGTGTGTGTGTTGCTGTGTGGGTGCTCGGCCCAGACAAGACAGATTGCAGAAGCTGAGCACCTTGAGATTAAAAACCAAACAAACTGCAAACTTGTGTATACAAACAGTTTTACAGTAAAAATATATCAACCATTGTGATTTTTTAACATGGCAGCCATTTTTAACACATCTCCAGAAATAGCAGTTCTTTATTTATTATCTTCTCGACCATTTCCACTGTCTGTGGGTAGGAATCCCCATTTGCAAATGCTGGCCTTCAGACATCGATTTCAATAACCATCAAATAATATATTTTAATGAGTAGTGTGGATTTTCAGGCAGACACTCCAGGCAGCTCCGACGAGATCCTTTAACACCCTACCTGCACCACATCTCTGTGAGAGAAACAGGGCCCACTGATTAGGACAGTGTTATAAACATGTCAATATTTTTTGTGTTAATACAGACTCCTATAAAAACATCTTCAAAGACCTCTACAAAAGAAGGTACATCATGTTTTATGTTCTGTGAATGTGTGTTTCAAATGCTGATTGGTGTGGCGCATGCTGTAACCTCTCCCTGCTCTGCATTCTCCTGCAGATATCCCTCCTCCTGGGCCGATCAAGTTTGTGTCAGTGCAGCCAGACTCAGTGTCATTACGCTGGTCACCTCCAGAGGGCGCTCCTGGTCACAACACCTTTATGGTCACCTGGACAGGAGGTCAAAAACATTGCAGCTTTCCGGTGATGGGTATGAGTTTAGAAATGAAAGATCTGGCTGCAGGAGAGAAGTACCACTTCACTGGGGCCACCCTCAGCCAAGATGGCTGCCACAGCACACCTGTGGAGGGCGCTGTTTACACAGGTGAGACATGGGGGCCATTATACTACTCACAGCAAACCTAAACATTTCCCCTGTCTACCTTCAAGTTAAAGTTGTTTTAAAGGAACAGTCCACCCCATTGCCCAGTTTAACAGTATAGCTAATTTAAGTGAAGCAATGCAAGTCTACGGGAGCATTCATTATAGATATTTAGAAAGGCACAATGATTTCACAAAACACCATGTACATGACTTCTCCTGTGGTCTCATGGGTTGGGGTTGGGTGGGGTTTGGAAGGGATTTCTTGTTTTGTGTGTATTGTTTTGTTTTATTTTGTAGTTATACTAGGGCCCTATGATTTTTGCGATACGGAAAACACGGACGGAATCACGGAATGTAGACATTAAAACGGAATTTGGTTATAACCGCGGAATTGAATGGAATTTGCCCATTTCTTATGATAAAATTAAAAATCCATTATTTTCGTCATCATTTATCAGTCTAAAAGACATTTCAAACACAAAATATGGCCACGATATCATATCTGGCCCACGCGAGGTGATGCGCAAAAGTTCTATGCAGATCCATGATCCATGTCAGCGCATGTTGACAGTGAACGCATCTCTCTCCCAAGCGGCGTTTCCGATTGTCTCCCGCGTCCTAACACTGGCCGTCAGAGCATTGAAGAAATCTTAAAACTCAACAGCACTCAAATTTTGCCTAGTAGAACAGGTCAGACATAAACGCGCTGTCCTAACCATCTGTTACCAAGACTATGCGATGCGACACAGAAAGGACGGGCGGCTCTCCACTGCACTTTAATAAACAATGGAATCATCCGATGCGAGGCACGAGTTTGGAGTTTGTTACAACAGACGTGACCGCTGTAAAATAAAAACTGAACAGGTAATGCTTTGATCATGTCTTTTTAACTTTGTTGGGCACGAAGCATAGTGACCAAAAATTAGCAGCAACCTTTGAAAAAGGGTCAAGTCATCATAAGAAGAAAACGGCCGTCTTGTAAAACATGTGTTTGTGTGAAACGGTAGACGGTAGGGACTTTGCGAGGCTATTTAATGCCTACATATAACGTGACCAAAAATGTCTCTAATGTAGCTGCACGTTGCAATATAGCCAAACTTATTCGAGAAAACCTGATGCAGCCCGAGTCCAACTTGAATGCATCAGAAGTGAGAAGCGAGAAGTGCAATTGGCCTTCTAGTTCGGTAGTTGGGTGCGTCACGTGTATATAATAGATTATGCGCATGTACATTTCAGCTACCGTATTACCTGGAATATTTTTGAGGGCTGATATTACAAAAAACTAGTAGGCCTAGGTGATTTTACTTTTCTTTTCTCTACCTAACATTCAACCATGAGTGATTGGCTCTGTCCACCCACCAGTTTGAACTAAATAACTAAGAAATACGTCTTTTATTTGGGGGGGGGTTTAAGTTCAAAAATGCAAAAAATCCAATTTTGGCTAAAAATAAATCCGAAAAAACGGAATTTGAAAAAAAATAAAACGGAATTTGAGAAAAAATAAAACGGATTTCATAGGGCCCTATTATACCTGTGTTTTCCTTTTCCTTGGGTTTCCCTGCTGTTAAGCAGCTTCGTGCAGCTTTTTAAGGGCTTTCTCCATTTCAATATCAATGTCAATCAATCAATCGCTGTATGTCTCCTTCACCTGCTATGATATTGAATAAAAACATGTCATCATCATCATCATCATCAAAAAAAAAACCATCATCAAATGTACTTACGTATAAACAACTTTAAAATGAATGTAAAATTCAGCAAAGTCCATTGGTGCAAACCGCTATTTAATCCGGACCTGTGATCTCTTGGCTTGATGCCAATGCTCCCATTTACTTCCAGAGATTATGCTAATAATTCTGATACCATTAAATCTAAGTAGCCTACTGAAAACACTGAGAAGAAAATGATATGCAAATTCATGAATAATGCTTGGGAATACTGCAAATATGTGAAAATCAAAAAAGGGTGGACTGTTCCTTTAAAATGTGAATGCTCATACATGTTGCTATGGTTCGCTGACTACATGTTCTTCTCCTACAGACGTCCCATCTCCACGCAGTCTCGAGGTAAAACAGCTCAACCTTACACCACCGACTGTGACATGGACCAAACCAGCTGGAGTGGACCGGGTGTCTTACCTGCTTGAGATCATCAACATTGGAGACCAGGAAATCATACACACCATCCAGAGAGACTCCTGTAATTACACCACCACTGGCCTGCAGACAGCATATTACACCATCAATATCACCACCGTACTCAGCAATGGCCGCCGGAGTCGACGAGCCTCCACAAACTTCCGTAAAGACCTCAGCTTCGGAGAACATTGTTTGTTTTGTTTTTTTCTTGTAGTAGTCGTATACCTTTATATCGAGGCGTACCTAGACAATCGCTTTAGGCCCCGCCAAATGTAGGGGCCCCCAGAGGGGGAATGGGAAAACGTTTTTTTCGCGAATATGTCCAGAACAGTACGTCATGGAGACTCCCCGATGCTTCCAGACATAATTTGGGGTCAATGAACACGCCTGTCTTGGTCACGTGTCTCTACGACTTTCCGTTAAAATGTTACAGCCAAAATAAAGGCAATAGCTCCGCCCCTGAACGTCATAGAGAGCTCTGGACGCTTTCTATGGAAAGCTCTGGTCCCGCAGAATTCGATTATATGTGTCTTGTCTCTGTGCTACCTCTGGAAGTGGGTGACACGCCTAATTGCGACATGGTAGGGATGCCGATTTAGCCCCATTCAAAGTCAATGGGAAAACTTTGATCGCGAATATCTCCGGAACGGTACGTCGTACAGACTCGGCGATGCTCTCCGCTAGATATAATTCAGGGCAAGAAACACGCCTGTCTTGGTCCCATCTCTCTACGACCTTCTGGGGAAATTCTACAGACAAAACAAAACTTTGACCGTCCGTAGCTCCGCCCCCAAAAGTCATAGAAATATGGCGAGATGGGAGCTAGATGATATGATATGATCATATGTGTCTCTCGTCTGTGCGAACTTCCTAGCCAGAGTTGTGACCTCTCAAAGTTATCGGTAAGGGATTTTGACCCTATATCCTAACCCTAACCCTAACCCTTATCGAGTCTCTCTTTTATGATTGCATTGTAATTGGCAATGCGCTTATATTTAATTTATTAGATACACACCTGGGTGGACCGATGGGCCCCCTAGCTAACTTCGCCAAATTGCTAAGTCCGCCACTGGTTGTTATTTACATACGGTCGCCTATACAAATAATGATTATCATAAAGACTTCTATAAATCACCATAGATATTAGCAATCTGTGAACCTGCTGACTAAATGGTGCAAAGACGACTACCTCCAGCTGAATGTCCGCGAGAGCAATTAGGTTATTGTCATGTCAGCAAGAGCAAGGAGGTTTTTGTCAACTTTCAGAGATGCCAAACTCAACTGCCACCACTGCCCATTGACGGTGATGCTTTGGAGAGAGTGAGCAGCACATTGGTGATGCTTTGGAGAGAGTGAGCAGCACATTGGTGATGCTGTGGAGAGAGTGAGCAACACTTATTGTAGTGAGCTGGATGGCACAGTATACACAGTAGAGGCTCTTTTCAAACGATGTCCCAAGGCAGGGTATTTAATCATTGACTCTGGTTTATTATATGAAACAGTGATCTGGATTGAACAATATAAAGTTGAAGGCTACAACACATGTCCCATATCTATATTTTGCCTTGGTCCCCCAAATGAATAGAATTGGCATGTGTTACAGACAGATTTTAGACTGTGATTGACAGGCTTGGAGGGTGAAGTGCATTGACTGGGTCACGTGGTGATCATTTTTGTATTTCTCCGTGGCACTTGTGAATGGGGAGCTTAGTTGTAGTAGTAAGGGCAGGTGGCTAGGGAGAGCCAAACTTTTCTGACTGCAGTTTGCGCTTTAGGTGCTGTTTCCATTTAGCTGGATATTTTTACATGTGGATATTTTTGTATCCTGCTTTCATTGGTTTTGGCCTTCGGTTTCCACGTAGCAGATATTTAAAATCCAGGTATAAAAAGCAGGAGAAAACATCCTGTTTAGGGGGCTGAAACGCATTTGTTACAATGGGATTTATATTTACACCTCAACAGAAGAAAAAAATACCCTGCTAAAAAAATATCCTGCTACGTGGAAACAGCGTCTTAGAACCGCTCTTTGACCACGCTACTTGGTGAACTTTAAGCTTACTTTGCACAGCGCTTCGGCACACTTTCTGCTCATTAGCACAACTGTGATCACGACTTGGGATGTATGGATTTTATCGATGTCATGGACAGAAATCTGTCAACCTTTTAACCTCAAAGAGATACGTAAGTAAATGAAGTAACCAAACGAAACGAGGATCATCTTCAAGCCTCTTTGTACAACTGCACATCTTGGCAAGGAATTCTTGGTAGTAGGCCTACAGCTGTGTGAGTGTTGTGAGTGTTTGTGTTAAGATGACTTATTCTACAGTATTATTTATTTCTCTTTTTGTCCTCTTGAATTATCAAAAACCTGTTGGGCCTACATTATCCGTGGTGGGAGATCGGCGGTGAAAGCCTTTCTGACCAAATCATGGGGATTGTCATGTTGATGTGTGTGATAGTTCACAAGCAGTTGAACAATGTATACTTTTTGCCCATTATGGTGTATCCAGCTAGTCAAGTGGACTGAGAGACGAGGCCTTGCAGGGAAATCTGTTCATTTCTCCTCAACTTCAAGGAGTACATGGCAGTCTGCACTCGCACACACAACATGTAGGAAGTAGAAGAGGACAGTACCATAAGAGAACACTATTCATCTATTCACTATTCACTATTCATTTAAAGGAGAAAACCGTTTTTTTGACATTGGGCCCTTGATTTCACATTATTCTAGTGACCCATGGTAGTTTTGTTTCATTTGGAGCCCTCCCGAAGATATTCGGTTTTGTCATATCCAAGTAACGTCTTCCTTTGGGCAACGAGTTGAAGGCACAAACTAAACTGTTCATATTTTTTTCTTTATGGTACGCCACCAGCCATAACATGCATGGACATCACTGCCGTCATAACATGCAGGGTTTGTCCCGCTTCTAATTTTTAAAAATAAAGTCGCTGTGACATCATCAACGTGCGACGCCGACGCTGCCAGCCAGGCTGTTGACAGCTGCTAGAGACAGAGCTCGTTCGCCAGCGACTGCATATAGGGACAAACGGGAGAATCATATGAAATTTTCTATTTAGTTGCAATGGGTTGAGTTTGCACATATCCAGGATACAAAAATAAAATGTCAACTCGGATAAAGTACAGTTTTCACCGGCTTCCTCTCGGCAATTGGGATATTTTGAAGCGGTGGCTTCACAGCAGTCACGGAACACCCCACGCTTACAACCATCTTACAATGCTTGGACCATCGGGTGTGTGTGATACCCCTTTCTCCGCAAAGGACTTTAATTCCAGGAAAAGATGACCAGGGGTTTCAACAACAGCATACAAGAATGATGTGCCGCTGACCGCTGAGGAGCATACAGACTAAACTGAGGTAAGATGTTGCTAACTACCTAGCTTTCTAAACTTCTACTAGAGGTGCCAATGTTGTTGGAAGCTCATCTGCATGTGCAATGGCTGGAAGTTACTAAACCTATGTAACTCGACTGTAAAAAGTTTAATTTAAAGGGACACTGTGTAAGATTATTAGTTTTTTATTTCCAGAATTCATGCTACCCATTCACTAATGTTACCATTTACATGGATACTACCACCACCATCAAATTCTAAGTACTCATTATGACTGGAAAAATTGCACTTTTCATACATGAAAAGGGGGATCTTCTCCATGGTCCGCCATTTTGAATTTCCAAAAATAGCCATTTTTAGCTGCAAAAATGACTCTACTTGGACCATACTAGAAAATATTTGTTTATTACTTAGTAAACTTTCATGTAAAGATCATATTTGGCAATAGGCAGCCCAGTTTCAATGAGCAGCATAGTTGCAGTACCTTTTTTGACCATTTCCTGCACGTCCCTTTAAAAACAACAACACTATCTAGGACACGGAAAGCGTCAGTGTTCATCTGGTTGAACTATTCTGTAATCGTTCAGTAACGTGGTAAACGGAGCAGTCTAGATTTGCCTACTGGGTACACAAAGATGACAGACTGTTGGCTAAACCTGACATAACATGGGAGTATCCGTGTATAAACCGTATTGTCCATTAGTCTCTACATGTATTATGCAACGCGATCGACTTTACATGTTATCGAATGTGCAGATAACATGTATGGGGAAACGGCGACCTCAGTAAAAAACACTATTGGCTAATACCCAGAGCCAGCTACACTTTTCTCGTGTTGCGTACCAAATTGTATCAGAAACATGTTTCAAACATCCGACAAGACTGAAAGAAAACACAACAGATGTGGTTAGCCCATCACTGAACTACACGAAGTGTAATATAGCATGTCTTTACGGGAAGTCTCTCAAAGTTGTTGATAATGCATTAAACATATTGCCAATAGAGTAGAGTAGAGAGTAGTAGAGTACTTTTATTAATCCCGAAGGAAATTAAGGTGTCTGTCAGCTTACATAAATACACAAATACAAAACATACAATATAGCTGCAAGCAGCAATGCGGGGCCAAGCAGTAAACTTGCCAAAGTCGCCACGGCAACAGAAGGGACTGCAGCGCCCCCTTTGGCCCAAAATGTTGGCAATGTTGGTGTGCATTCCTTGGAGGGGAGTGTGATCACATAATCCAAGTTTAGTTTGAATCCGTTGAAGAGCTGCCGAGATATGAGCTCACTTTCTGTTACCTGTTGGTGGCGCTAGAGAGTTTGAGCTTGGGGTCTGGATTTTTTTGTGGGAGGTCATGGGATGGACTAGTATGTGTGCAAAAAATCCTAACAGAATCTGACTTACGGTTGCTGAGATATGACCTCACTTCCTGTTTTGCCACCTTTATGACAATTTTGATTGGCTGTCACCAGCAAACGATAAGAGGTGTCCAAAATTCTTTAAATACCCTAAAGCATATCAGTCCCAAGATGAAGTGTACCCTTTTGTAGGGCATTCTGACCAAAATTGTGGGATAAGTAGCATTTTTATTGAATTTCACAAAATTCAAAATGGCGGACTTTTTTCTTCTGTTTGACATGAAGTCATATAGTGCGTTGGATTCGGCTTGGCCCAAGGATTCTAGTGATAGTATTATTTTCAAAATTAGGCATACAGTGTAAACGCTACAGGCAAAAATGTAGCTAAAAATTTGACCTGTTGGTGGCGCTACAGAGTTTGAGCTGGGGATCTGATTTTCTTTGTGGTAGGTCTTGGGATGGACTACTATTTGTGTACAAAATCCCAGACTAATTCGACAAACGGTTGCTGAGATATGACCTCACTTCCTGTTTTGCCACTTTTACAACAATTTTGATTGGCTGTCACGGCTGAACGATAAAAGATATCCAATATTCCTTGAGACCCCATGTGTAACTCAGTCCAGAGATAGTATATACCAAGTTTCGGGCGAATTGGTCAAAAATTGCGGGAAAAATAGCATTTTTATTGAATTTTACAAAATTCAAAATGGCGGGAAAACTATCCTGGCGGAAAATGACGTCATAGAGTGCGTTGGAGCGTTGTAACAATGTCTGCTAACCTGTGGTGAGACTTCCAGCACACATTCAGATCATGCAATGTGAGAAGTAGTGGCAGGGGGATCTGGTGCTATCCGCTGTTTTCTCTCTTGCTCGTCATCAGTCAAGGGTGGATGTTGGCAGGTGTACTAAGGACCATCTTCCTCCCATCGATACTGCTGATGCACAGTAGGCACAGCCATCTGTGGATGCAACGCTGAAACGATAGAAGTGGATGCTTACTGACTGACATGATTGTTCTTTACCAAAATAAGATGTATGAGATGTCAGTACACATACAGTAGATCAGAGTGTTTTCATGTTTTGGCTACAGGTGTACATGAATAAATTGAATGCAGTATTCAAGAAATGAAACCACTTTTAGACCTGCCTTCAGCATTGCATTTCACTAGGAAAACACTATAGCTGTGGAGCCACAAACATGACCTATTGGCAATATGTTAATAATGCATTATCTAAGCTTACAACTTTGAGAGACTTCCTGTAAAGACATGTTACACTTCGTGTAGTTTAGTGGTAGGCTAAGCACATTTGTTGTGTTTTCCTTCATTCTTTTCGGATGTTTGAAACATCTTTCTGATACAATTTGGCTCGGCAACACGAGAATAGTGTAGCTGGCTCTTGGTATTACAGACAATAGTAATTTTTACTGAGGTCGCCGTTTCCCCATACATGTTATCTGCACATTCGATAACATGTAAAGTCGGATCGCGTTGCATAATACATGTAGAGACTAATGGACAATACGGTTTATACACGGATACTCCCATGTTATGTCAGGTTTAGCAAACAGTCTGTCATCTTTGTGTACCCGGTAGGCAAATCTAGCTGCTCCGTTTGCCACGTTACTGAACGATTACAGAATAGTTCAACCAGATGAACACTGACGCTTCCAGTGTCCCTAGATAGTGTGTTTAGCTTCCAACAACATTGGCACGTCTAGTAGAAGTTTAGAAAGCTAGGTAGTTAGCAACATCTTACCTCCGTTTAGTCTGTATGCTCCTCAGCGGTCAGGTCAGCAGCACATCATTCTGTTGTATGCTATTGTTGAGACTCCTGGCCTTCTTTTTTTTGGGATTAAAGTCCTTTGCGGAGAAAGGGGTATTACACACCCGATGGTCCAAGCATTGTAAGATGGTTGTAAGCGTGGGATGTCCCGTGACTGCCGTGAAGCCACAGCTTCAAAATATCCCAATTGCCGAGAGGAAGCCGGTGAAAACTGTACTTTATCCGAGTTGACATTTTATTTTTGTATCCTGGATATGTGCAAACTCAACCCATTGCAACTAAATAGAACATTTCATATGATTCTCCCGTTTGTCCCTATATGCAGTCGCTGGCGAACGAGCTCTGTCTCTAGCAGCTGTCAACAGCCTGGCTGGCAGCGTCGGCGTCGCACGTTGATGATGTCACAGCGACGAAACCTGCATGTAATGACGGCCGTGATGTCCATACATGTTATGGGTGGTGGCGTACCATAAAGAAAAAAATATGAACAGTTTAGTTTGTGCCTTCAACTCGTTGCCCAAAGGAAGACGTTACTTGGATATGACAAAACCGAATATCTTCGGGAGGGCTCCAAATGACAAAAAACCACCATGGATCACATGAGGAACATGAGGTAATAATGTGAAATCAAGGGCCCAATGTCAAAAAAACGGTTTTCTCCTTTAACTATTCATCTATCTAGTAGAGCTTGCTGTCATTGTTGAAGTGTAGAGATGATTGAAACTGCGGTCTGATCTGTGTCATGGCTGATTACTGGGATGTGAATGTATTGTTTGTAGGTTGCAGTCAGCCTGATGGTGTCTACTGTCACTTTTACTATGTAGCTTAATATTACGCTGACAGTCCATACATGAATTCGACTTTTATTGTCAATTTGCATCAGAATTCTTTTTGCATTTAGAGTAATGTCGGCATAGGTGCAGCCACTCCTACTTTTCAAGTGACCGTGGCCTGAAACTTGTTTGCATTGGTTGTTTTCCACTCTATTCGTGTCACACGCTATCAGCTTGCTAGCCCATCCTATCTGTGCTCTTGTGTTTATGTTATTGTTTTAGGCTTAGGCCTACCATCCTACATCCAATCCTGTTATAGGCCTACTATCCTATATCCGATCCTGTTATAGGTCTACTATCCAATCCTGTTATAGGCCTACTATCCTATATCCTGTTATAGGTCTACTATTCTATATCCTGTTATAGGCCTATTATTCTATCCTGTTATAGGCCTACTATTCTATATCATGTTATAGGCCTACTATTCTATATCCTGTTATAGGTCTACTATTCTATCCTGTTATAGGCCTACTATTCTATATCCTGTTATAGGCATACTATCCTATCCTGTTATAGGCCTACTATTCTATATCCTGTCCTGTTATAGGCCTACTATTCTATATCCTGTTATAGGCCTACTATTCTATATCCTGTTATAGGCCTACTATTCTATATCCTGTTATAGGCCTACTATTCTATATCCTGTCCTGTTATAGGCCTACTATTCTATATCCTATCCTGTAATAGGCCTACTATTATATATCCTGTTACAGGCCTACTATTCTATATGCTGTTACAGGCCTACTATTCTATATCCTATCCTGTTATAGGCCTACTATTCTATATCCTGTTATAGGCCTACTATTCTATATCCTGTTATAGGCCTACTATTCTATATCCTGTTATAGGCCTACTATTCTATATCCTGTTATAGGTCTACTATTCTATATCCTGTTACAGGCCTACTATTCTATATCCTGTTATAGGCCTACTATTCTATATCCTATCCTGTTATAGGTCTACTATTCTGTTATAGGCCTACTATTCTATATCCTATCCTGTCTGTAATCTTGTGTTTGTTATTGTTATAATTAAAGGCTAATGATCCTATATCCTAGTTTTAATCCTGTGCTTATGTTAGTAATAGTTGAAGACTTACTATCCTGCAGCTTCATATTTCATTTCATTGCATTGTTGCTTCTTACAATCACTTTGAAGTGGCTGTTTGTGTAAAGGGTTTTCCTGCTACTTTAAATGCAATCTGCTGCTACTCTGGATATTAATGTTGTTGTAATATTTGAAGACATACTTTCCTCTGTCCTATCTGTGTTCCAGTGTCTTATTGTTATTATTGAAAACACGATATCCTGTGTGTGATTGCTTCACATGTTCAGTCTAATTAAATTGGTTGAAGCTGTCCGACTATATTACACATTAAAAGGCCTCATATCCAATAAGCTATCTGTCTTGCCATGTGTTATTGTTATTATTAAAAACACTATATCCTGTTTGTGATTTCTTCACATATTTAGTTATATTGGTTGAAGCTGTCCGACTATATTACACATTAAAAGGCCTCATATCCAATAAGCTGTCTGTGTTGCCGTGTGTTATTGTTTTCATTCATATTATGGTACGTCCTCTATGTCAGGTGTGGGGAACCTTTCTCATTCGAAGGGCCACTTCAAATTCATCATAAAAGTTCTCAGAGGGCCGTACTATGAACACAAACCAGGATTTTCCCCTTCACTTTAGGCCTATATTTAAGGAAGCCACCTTTTAAACAAACACCACCTTCTTTAGGTTCCCTGAATATAACTTAATTGTATTGCAAATGCATTTTCGAAGATTCCTTTACAAAATATGTCATATTTCATGTGAAGCTGAATAACATTAAAATTATATCGGGGGCCGGATAAAACGGCCTCAAGGGCCGCAAATGGCCCTCGAGACATAGGTTCCCCACCCCTGCTCTATGTGATTGCTTAACAGATTGTATCAAAAGTAAGTGAATAAAGAAGCACTCATCAGATTTCTTTTTTCGTTTTTAATCGCCTCACATCACAGACGTTTCGGGCTTACACCCTTCTTCAGTGTGAAATGGCGATTTCACACTGAAGAAGGGTGTAAGCCCGAAACGTCTGTGATGTGAGGCGATTAAAAACGAAAAAAGAAATCTGATGAGTGCTTCTTTATTCACTTTCTTTTGAGATTTGAATTCATTCATAGACGAAGTTAAGCACCCAGTGTAAAATATAAGAAGACAAGGTGTTGAGCGCGCTTCCTGATCTTTTTAACAGATTGTATGCCTACAGTATATTGGTTGTTACATATGAAGCTGTCACAGTTTATTACAAATGAAAAGGCTTCCTATTCTAAACAGCACATCTCTGCTCCAGTATTTATGTTATTGTTTACCAAATTCAGCCTGATTTCCCCAGATGCAGTCGAGCATATGGTAGAGTTTATTACACATTAAAAGGCTTCCTATCATTCCTATCAACACTTATCTCTGTTCCAGTATTTATGTTATTGTTTAGCAAACTCAGCCTGATTTCCCCAGATGCATGCAGTCGAGCATGTGGTAGAGTTTATTACACATTAAAAGCCTTCATATCCTATATTCTATATCGTCTTTGCCCCGGTATACAGTATGTCTAAGGTTGTCTCTCCTCTACTGTGAACTCTGCAGCAGGAGGCAGGACTGTGAGTGAGTGTGTGTTTGTGTGTGAACCCCTTCCTCTGACGGCCATTGGTGGCGCCACTCTCAGATTGATCATTAATTGACAATAAAGCCAACTTGACTTGACTTGACTTGACTTGACTCATGAGGACACTCACAGCACATGGACTTTTTGACCGCATAGCGTGTACTCTTAGGCGCAACGCAACAGAGAGTAATGCATTCTGCTGAGCACTGTATTCATGCACCTCTCCCTGCTGTGAAGATCATCTACGTATATTATCAACTTTTAAAAATAAATTACCTCATCATTTGCCTCCCAATGCCCCCTGCCCCCCTGTATAATAAATCAAAATCAAATGACTACTCAGAATCTAAAGTCTGGTAGGGGACTATGCTGTCATAGGGCAAAGACAGAGAGACAGAGAAATAGTTCCTTTCCTCCATTCTCTTATTTAACTCCTCCAAGTGGTAATGATTCAGTTGGACTCTCTCTCACACACACAGCCTTCGCACTCCTGTACACACACACACACGCACGCACGCACACACACACACACACACACACACACACACACACACACACATACACACACACACACACACACACACACACACACACACACACACACACACACACACACACTCTTCGCACACTCCTTTACACACATACTCCTCCACACCCTTTGCCACCTTTTCACACTTTTTTTGCAACAGCCATCAATTTCATTACATGCACACAAGAAAGTGTCTTTATGTATTATGTATGACAAAACAAAGTGTCCTTGTGTAATTACAATTAAATTTTACAGTTACATTTTCCTCACTGCACCTTTAAGGTGACATCACTCCAGTAATGTTTCCTTATCTCGGGGCCGGTCCAGAGTCCACTGCTGAACACTGCGGTTGCAGGTGAGTTTCTCGTTTTGATTCACAGTATACATGATGACTTAAAGTTTATTTTAGACAAGGCTCAACAGTATTAATGAACCTCAGTGTATTGACTATTATTCATTATTATGAACCTCAGTGTTATGCTGTTAGTTCATGGACTAGACTGGTGTTGCAGTCATTCAATACAGCCAGCAGTGTCATACGTGTTGCCACTGAATCTACTGTAATGGAATAGATTAAACTAATACACTGATATTGATCAGTATCCAGTGTAGCGCAGCTAAAACTACTGTAATGGAGTAAGGTACAACTAGTGCAATGATATCGATCAGCAGTGTGAACTTGGGTTAGGCCTGTATGATGAAGAACTTATTCAGTCTAATCTATTCTGTGTGGTCCAACCATATTTCCACATACTATGTTTTACATGTGATATAGAGACTATTTGCGGTTCCTTGAAATGGACAAGATGGCACCTGAGTGGCTGTCGTTTCAATGGTGCTGCAAACTGGGCTGTTATGGCTCTTATCGCATGACATGGCATACTGTCTGAAGGAATACAGAGTGGGCATCAACATCAACTAGATTGCATTGTCACAGAAAATGCTGGAAGCAGGCTTGCCTTTTGGGGCAGAGATGAAACAAAGTGCTATTGAGAAAATAAAGCTAAAAGAAATGTTGGAAAAAATCCATCCACCCAGTCAGAAGTTATGGGCCAAACAATTCAGCCATCTCGAATTCAGCCATCTTGAAAGTGTTGTAGCTCTGCGTTTTGGGGATATACTAAATGACATACATGGTATTTTAAGTTGGCTAAGGAACACTGCATATGATATAATTTTGAAAATCAACATGGGTCCGAGTGGGATTCGAACTCACAACCTCCATATCTCTAATCCAGCAGCATTCTCTTTGAGCCAAGCAGCTGGCTGACTTAGACATTCCAGCAAGACAATATCAGATTGCATTGAAGAGCTGAACAATAGACTTCTAGAATTGTGGCTGCAGGTGCTCGTTAAGAATAGAATGTTGAGAGAAAGTGACAGTTGAGATGGAACCCTACATTGGCTGCACCTGTTCTGATTGACTGAATGGCACTTAGTATGGTGCTCTAAGGCAGAGGGCAGAATCCAAAACAGTTTCTAGGGCTTTAGATTATCGTTGTAAAAAAACTAAAAAGAATTGGCACATGTCCTGGTCACAGATTGGAGTCATACGTGTGATCTTTCTAACAGTCCTTGAATGAAGTTTATAGGTTAAACGGTTCAGTCACAAATTGACCTCTCTGAACGGTGTCTCTATCTCGAAAGGCCTAGGAGGAGATCCATTTTCTATTTTTACTGCCCTGCACAAGAATCAACAAAGCAAGCATAAACGGACTTAAAGATTACTAGAATCGGGCCTTGCTCTGCAAGCCCGCTTAATAAACGGACTTAAAGATTAGTAGAATCGGGTCTTGCTCTGCAAGCCCGCTTAATAACTAAACAGGACTTGGAGATTACTAGAATCGGGCCTTGCTCTGCAAGCCCGCTTAATAAAACCAAAATAATAACTGTGAAATGCAGTTTATGGATACGGGGGAGAAGATGCAACAAATGTTTAGCATTGACTATCAGCTATCCTGTACCAACTTAACATATTTGTGGACCTGCATTTTTAAAGGTTTGGACATAAAGAAGATTGGCAACACTGAAGGGAATATTTTTATGCCAAGTGTGTGAAGTGTGTATGACTCTTTGTTTGTTTGAATTTACCCAAGAGTGTGTGTATAACTATGTGAGTGTTTGTATTCACCCCAGAGAGTTTGTGTATGACTATGTGTGTGTTTGTATTCACCCAAGAGTGTGTCTATAACTATGTGTGTGTGTTTGTATTCACCCCAGAGAGTTTGTGTATGACAATGTGTGTGTTTGACTCCCCATGAATGGACAAATAGGCAGACAGACAAACATTAAATACCTGGACAAACACCATCATCCTCACAATGGAGTGGACAGACAGCTCCAGTGCATCCAGTGGTCTGTCCATGAAGAGTGACGACTCAAAAGAAACCCCACCCAACATGGCTCCCTCCATGAAGAGTGATAACTCAAGACATACCCCACCCAACATGGCAGAAGAGAGAAGGTAGCCTGTGTAAATGTCATTATACTGTGTGTGTGTGTGTGTGTGTGTGTGTGTGTGTGTGTGTGTGTGTGTGTGTGTGTGTGTGTGTGTGTGTGTGTGTGTGTGTGTGTGTGTGTGTGTGTGTGTGTGTGTGTGTGTGTCTGTGTGTGTGTACTGCACCAATATACATTCGTGAGGCCACTGCTATTGGAGCACAAAGCTGCTTGCTACAAACAAAAAGAGGATTAAAAATGCAAAGACTAATCCAAACCAATGCATAGGGTTTTGATTGAGGTATGTGGTATGTATTTATATGCACTCAAGCATAATACAGTAAACCTGTAAACACAACATCTCCCCTGTTTCTCATAAGATTACTTCACCCATATGAAACTGAAATAGATTTCACTGAACTAAACCTAAAAAGAAGCAATGAAGGGGAGCAGCACTGATGATGGTCTGACTGTGACCGAAACGTTTGCACTACACTTGGGTAGCACCTTTTTTGTTTTTCTAATGCAATAAAAAGTTCAACATTGCATTCGGCAGAACGGTGTGCGAGTTCCCCTTCATTGCTTCAAGTTAATCCACTGGAACCTACGCACCCGCCAGGCATCATGGTATAAATGCATAAAATTGTAAACTTAGATTCTTCAAGTATCAGTGCATCAGAAATAACTCAGGTAAGTATTATCAGCGATAACTCAAGTAAGCATTATATCAGTGCATCAAAAATAACTCAGATAAGTATTTAGTGCATCAGAAATGTATCACTGAAATAAGGCAGATTAAACACATATTGAACTTTCAAATGTTTTTTTTTTCATTGTCAAAATCAAAGCACAGTGAGGGGTTTGGTGTACCGTCTTTCTCCCTTTCCCACATGGAAAGGCTTGCGGATGCGCACTGTGTCACTAAGCGAAATCTTGGGGATCTTTGCATCTCTCTTGGAGTCGACGTACTGCTTGCACCTTTTCTGTCGCCGGATGACTGTAGATCTGACGCGTCGTACTCTCTGCTCTCTGTCGGCGGTAGGACGTGGAGCTTTGTACCTCGTATGATCAGCGGAGCCTCAACTGCAAGTTCATGTCGCACTTAGAAGAATGGCTGTAGTTCAGGCCTAAGAAAAATAAAAGTTTGGTTCCGGTTGGTTGTCAGCTTTGGTCATGGGTCGGTCGGATTTTTTTTTTCCAATTTTTTTTAAATGTCCGACAACCCAACCCCCCACATGCGCCAGATTTAGTCATAAACATTGTTGGAACAATGACAATGACAACAGTGGAGTGAGGCCTACAGCTAAAGTTACAAAGAAATATAATAAGCATTAATGAGCCAATTATACTGACCGTCATCGAAATGAGGATATGATACATAATAGCTTACAGTTTCTGGCAAAACTTGTCCAGCTGTCAGTTGCCTGCTATTTTAGCTCCTGTAGGCCTATGTCCCGTTTACTTTTTTTGATTCCTTTCCATTATCCGTTGTAGACCATATTTTCATTGGGATGAAGGTTCTGGCTTGCAAACATTCTATTTACTCACTTTTTTGTTTTACGCGAGGATGTAGACACCTGAGGCGATATGAATGTTTTAATGAAGGGTGATTGAGGGGCAACATCGTCATTGCCATTAAATCATTATTGTAGGCAACTGTAGTAGTCCTAGGTCTTCATCGAACAGTCGTATTTGTGGCGACATCATCGTTAATTTCTATTTCATTATTTGGAGGAGGTGCGGAGAGTGAGACAGTGACAGGCGCCCTGCTCCTGTGCAATGGTGGAGGGACAAGCAGAGAGAGAGAGAGAGAGAGAGAAAATAACGGGCGCAGGCCAACGGACTTCTTGGTTAACCAAGCCTTGTGGTAAATGAAAGAATGAAGGAAAACTTGGGCAAAGCATTTCCCTTCTCTCATATTAACTTATTTTACAAGGTATTGATACAGTGCTACTTTAGTATTGCTATAACGAGTTATGCATCTCGTCGAACATGCAGCGCGACTGAATGGAAGCCCTTTTCTAACACGACGAGACAATATCAATACATTCAAAAATCGTGGATACTCATAATGTTGTCTGTGTGTTGCATTTCGAGGCGGGTGGTCAGGCTGTGTCAGTGTCGGGTGAGGTAAGGCTATTGACTTATTATTTGACAGGCATTTTCGCCAGGTTCCCAAACTATCCTACATCGTAGGCTATTAGTCTGCAAGAACGCTATGAGGCAAGTTGTTTAAAACTTACGAGCTACAACGACTACCAATTAGCATGTTGTAGCATAATAATTAGCCTACAACGTGACCGAGTAGGAGCAACCGTCCACACAACATCGATATTTTTTTGAGGATTCCAAAAACTCAAAAAAAAATGTTTGGGTCGCACAAAAAATGATCGGTCGGCCGGCAACCGGAAACCAAAACATTATTTTTGAGAGCTTTCTTCACTGGGCCACCCTTAGGGCCAAAACATACCAAGGCGGAACGGAACGGCCGCGGGACGAACGGAACGGTCGCGGGACGAACGCAGTCTTTCTGCTTAGTTTCGGCCAGCATGTTTTTCTCTGCCTTTCACACTGACAGCATCGGCGTGCGCGGCCAGTCCTGTTCAAAACCCTCCCCACAGCCAAAGCTAGCATGCTACTCTGCCATTCATTTGAATGAGACACCGCCGGTCGCCGGCGTGAAAAATACGCTCGAGTTCTATTTTCCAAATGCACCGCGACGATTTACCGCCCTGGTGTGTGTAAGACTCCTTAGTCAATCACCTGACGCAGCTGTGTAAGTATGGGACAATTTTCACATTCAGTTTTGACATTGGCAAGCGGCAGTGCATTGTGAATTGTAATCGCAGCTATCTCTGTGCTCAGGTCTCCATCAGCTTCCGCATCAGTGTTGGAGTCAGTGAGGGGAAGACGGGACAGGCAGTCCACCATGACGTTTTCGCTCCCTGGCTTAAACTGCATGTTGTACGGGTAGCACATCAGCTTAGCAGACCATCTTGCGATCCTCATGCCGGCTCTATTCATGCCTTTGGTGTTGAGGAGAGTGGTCAGCACTTGGTGATCTGTTCCCACACATAGGTGCGCCATCTTTCCACAGCACATGTGAAGGCTTCCTTTTCTGTAGTGGAATACTTCCTCTCGGCTGCAGACAGTGTGCGTGAAGCGAAGGCCACTATGCGTTCTTGGTTGCCAGGGTGTAGCTGAGTCAGTACGCCCCCCAGGCCATAATCAGAGGCATCTGTGGTAATGAAGGTAGGTAGCTTTGGGTCAAAGACAGCCAGGACAGGGTTCTCTAACAGCATCGATTTCAGCTTGGTGAAACTTCTCTCTGCATCACTGTCCCACTGTAGCTCAGACTGTGGACTTGATCTGAACAGCTGACGCAGTGGCTCGACCAGTGTTGCACAGTTTGGCAGCAATAAACCATGATGTTAACCCCAGGAAGGAACGCAGGGCAGGTGCATCGGCAATGGCAGTGAGATGCTCGGCACTTGGGCGTAGCCCCTCTTTTGAGATGACGTGTCCCAGAAAGGGAATGCTTGTCTGGCTAAATGAGCTTTTGTCGTAGTTAATCTGAAGGTTTGTATCTTTCAGGCTCTGCAGGACAAGCTTGCAAGTTCTCATCATGTTGCTCTTTGGACTCTCCACTGACTATTATATAATCTAAATAGTTCTGAACTCCAGGCAGGCCTTTTAGAATTGTTTGCATCATTTTCTGGAATGCAGATGGAGCGGACGCAAGTCCGAATGGAATTCGTGTGAATCTTGGCCATCGTGTGTAATGAAGGCAGTGAGATTGCAACTCTCAGTGTGCAGTGGTAAATGATGGTAAGCTGAGCTCAATTCAGATGCATCCACACGCTCGATGATGCCGGCCTGAAGCAAGCGATTCAGCTCCGCCGACACCTCCTCTCGTATGCTCAGCTGCAACCGTCTCAGCTTCTGACGAACTGGCTGCACAGTGCTGTTCACCTGGACCTTGTGAATGAAACCTTTCACACAACCAAGCTGCTGGGGTGAAGTAGAATTAATGTTATTCACATTGACATTTTGAACATGCTGGCTAGCAGTATTCACCTTGCCTCCCATGATGTTCACATTGAGTGCTTTGATCAGATCAAGCTCCATTAGTAGCGATCCAGCTTTTCACGATGTAGAATTGAGTGGAGACTTTTTTGCCATCTGCAATGTAAAGTGTAGCAGGTAAGCATCCAAGTACTTTCAACTCACCTTTTGCATAAGTAACTAATCTGATTTTTGGTTCACATAGTGAGCGATCTGCAAAGAAGCTTTTGTACATGGACTCAGGCAGGATAGACACAGAAGCACCAGTGTCAACAATGAGCTTCAGGGAGTGAGAGTTTCCCTGTGGTTCTTCGGCATTCACAGCACATGTTAGCTTTTCTTCTGCCGCAGGCTTATCATCCACGCACAGCACCTCGACCTCAGGCACCCTAACTTCTCTCACTTCACTCACTGATGATTTGCATACTTTAGCAAAATATCCCTTTTTGCTGCATTTATTGCATTTCACGGAGACAGCTGGATAGTTCTTGTCATTTGCTGCGTGTTTGTTGGACCCGCATCTGTAACACTTGCGATTGGAATTCGCCTGTGAATGGCAGTCTGTAGCTGAGGGTTTAGCTGGGTCCCTTTTTCCCTCGGAACTGTGCACTTGTAGCCCTGATGCCGTTGGCTGATTTTTAGCTGAAGCAAGCAGCGTTGAATTTTTAACGGCTTCTACAATTTGGCACGAAAGTGTCTATGCCTTGTCTAAATTCAAATCAACCTCCATCAGTAATTTATCCTTTACGGCACTCAGGTAAGCTCAAGAGATAAGCTGATCACGAATCATTTCCCCTTCCATAGCTCCGAATTGGCATTGTGAAGCTAGTGATCTCAACTCCTCCTACTGGGAAGCGGTTTCATCAGCTCGTTGCAAATGGTGTCTGAACTTGTGCCTCCATGCTTTCGTATGTCTGGCCATGTGTTTCCAGTAGCATGAATTGCTACAGATGGTCCCCATTCAATGCACACCCTTTGACGCGGCAATGCCACGTCATCTATCACGTCACCTACCGGGCCTAGCTGCAGTGTACCCAAACAACCGCCAGGTGGAACTTGGGAGCGCTCGCTATACACTTTACCACGTGGTAGCGCATATTCAGGTTTGTAATGAGAGACCATCAAGGACCCAAGAACCCATAATTTTTTAAAAATATATATGATCTCTCTCTCTCTGTCTCTTTTTCTCTCTCTCTCTTGTTCATATCATCTGACCAGGACGCATCATACCAGCGTTATTTTATTAAGCAAGATAACCATAGCACAGAGTGGTGAAGAAGCGCAAATGTGTAGGCAACATTTATTACCATATGGAATATTTTGGACGATGCTGACGACATATTAATATGCTCATATTCACCAGCGCGCACCGATTCAGCGGATAACAACATGCCTAATTAAATTGTGTGAGAACACCTCCAGGAAGTAAAAGAATAAATAGCCTAATGAATTTTCTTTTGTTAAATGATGATCGAATGAATTGCAATTAATGTGCAAGTTCTGACAAAATGTGTAGACCTAAATTGAGTGTAGCCAGAAGCCCCTACCGATTCTCGCATCGCAAGATTTGAAACGTCTAATATTGCAACTTAAGACTTGTTTTTCTGGATGTGGATAATTTTTTCGTTTGGTAAACATTACGAAGAGTGCAATAAAACTCACCGCAGTAACCTACAGCGCCGCGTTTAAGCGTTTGAGCGTTTAAGCGTCGGCTATTTATCTCACATCGCCAACAGCTGAGGTGATAACCTAACCTACACTTCCCTAATGAATTTAATGTTGTCACATTGGCAAAAATTAGCAAGCGACTGATATTGCTGTTTTCGTGCTCAAAATTAAGTGTAAGCAACTGTCGGGTTCTGTGAGGGAAGGACAGGCGCACACATGCGGAACTCTGGTAGCCATAACCAACAAAACAGATGTCACGTCCCCACCTGCATTTTCGCTGTTTGCTATGACTAATCAATGCACCGAGTGTAGTGTATGCCCCTAAAGTATGCCCAATGCCAAACATTTTTTTAAACTAAACAATGTCTGCGCAGCCAGGGAGGCTTTTCATCTTATCCGCATTCGTTCGTTCTCAAGTGATTCTCTCTCTCTCTCTCTCTCTCTCTCTCTCTCTCTCTCTCTCTCTCTCTCTCTCACACACACACACACACACACACACACACACACACACACACACACACACACACACACACGCGTGTTCATATAGGGGAGGATGTTAATTTGGCAACTGCAAAAAACAAACAAGCAAAAAAAAAAAAAAAGAAGAATTTTCCACGGCACTAGTGTGCCATGGCACAGTGGTTGGGAAACACTTAGGCCTATCATACGACTGCTGTGTTTTTAAAAAAGAAAACTTCATTCAGTTGTTTGTGAACAGTGTCTGCTTTTGTCTTTCGAGTTATTGTTGGGTGTGTGTTTACTGCTAATAGGGCCTATAATATAGGCCTACGGCAAGCTTTAGGAGCAAGAAAGTGTTATGTCGGGGGAGGTCATGATTGTGCTCGTGTGTGTGTGTGTGTGGGGGTTGGGTTACAGCAGTGCAGTGCAGTGCACAGCCTTTTGTGACATGCTGGCATGACATGTTATCCAGCCTCCGAAGAAGGAGTCATAGTTCTCCAGTCATATTGCTGGTTCGAAGCTCCACCGAAGCAACTGAATTTGCAGTCCTAATCACAGATGATTGGCCACACCTGGTGTAGTAGACAGATGTCTTGTCACGTGTTGCCGCCATCCCCAGTTAACCGGAATCCCACGTTGATCGCGCACAACAGCGCATTGAAAGGATGAAATGTTCACAAGCACCAATAAAAAAAACCCTGTCTTCAAACTTCCGTTCCTGACTTGAATAGGCTAGTTCAGAAATAATTAACAGTCATCACTTAGCCTATAAGTTAGGGGTCGGAATTGAGACGGTGAATGCAGGACAGAATAATAAAAACAAAACACCGTCGACTGGAGGTCTTGTTTAGGGCTCACGCTTGTGTTATTATCAAATGCCCAATGTTACGTGCAACGCGCAATTGGCTGACTCTTTCCACTTGTAGCCTACTAAAACTGAGGGAGGGATCAACGTAGGCCTACAGAGCTACACTGAAGCAGATTACTCTGCTTCGCAAAAAAAGCAGTGCACCAATAATACCCCGTCTTCAACCTACTATTTACTAGATATATAGGCTAGTAATAGTATTAAGTTGTGCTACCTTGTTTTTTTGTGGTAGCGACAGTGTAGCCTAGATCAGGTAATAGCCTGCAACATTAGGAGAAGCGGCCAATGCGCCAGTTTTGAAGACAGAATGTCGTCGGCAAATGTAAAAGCACCTCTCTCATGCTGACGTTACGGGGCTCATCGCACAAATGAGACAGGCTTGCTTGATACACAAAGCAAGCGACATCGGTCCACTCAAAATGGTCCCAACTCCGCCGCTTGATTTCATGTCTCCTCAGTCTCTCCATTACGGTTTATTAGCCTACTCTGTTTTGCTATTTTCGTTATTCTTAGCCCTGGCATTAGAGATGAAGCAACTGTGATCAGTGAGGTTGTGGAAAAGGTTGAATAATGGTGGTCCTAAATTGGAAAGGGAAGCGGCCGATGCTAGTTTTGAAGACAGAATGTCGTCGCCAAATTTAAAATTCGATCTCTCTCATGCTGGCGTTACGGGACACACTTAATTACAATGGTGTTCATGTCTGATTGACTCGGTTTTAATTGTCTTTACCGGTTCAAATTGTAGGCATGCAAACTCTGTATCCTGAGGATACCCGTTCCTGACTTGAATAGTGCAGAAATAAGTTAGGGGCGGATTGGGAGACGGTGAATGCAAGACAGAAAAAAGTCGAGTTTAAATTCACGTGGTGGTCTTGTTTAGGGCTCACACTTGTGTTATTATCAAATGCCCTATCAAATGCCCAATGCTAAATAAAACATGCAATTTGCTGACTGTATTTCTACTACTACTAAAACTGGGGGAGGGACAAGCACGGAAGCACAAGCAGACGCACAAACACAGGCAGACGCTGCTCTGCAAAAGCAGTGCTATACTGCCCCCGCATTCCGAATGGCCACAGGGTGTAATGACCACGGTAGGCTTCCGCGGTAAGGTAATGACGTGAGCAGATTGAAGTGACAACATCTGTAGCATGTAATTATCAAAGATTTTCCTCCATGTAGCAATCGTAATCACCCATTTGTGGAAGAAAAACTGGTGGACTCGGTACCAATGTGCTCATCCTCGTCGCTAATTTGCGGTATTGCTCACAGGAGGAATTGTAGTAATATCAAATGATGAGGAGTCCGTATGTAAAGTTCATCCTTTTACTTGAACACTCAACTATGCATAGAAGTGCAGTATCAATAAGCTTATATCCTGTCCCGCTTACATCTAAACAGTGCCTCCTACTGGTGGTGGAGTATATGCACTCAAGCATAATAAAAACCTGTAAACACAACAAGTTAGTCTAGTGCAGGAATTCTCAAACTTCAGAACACCAAGGCCCACTTTGAAATGTGAAAAAAATCTGAGGCCCACTAAATAATATCAGGGCTTTTTCTGAACGGGGAAATAGGGGCGCTCCACCCTCATACCTCCGCGGGTGCACCCTCATACTTCTTTGTTTTTTTTAAATATATAAATTACTTTTTTGAGCGCCCCTAGTAAATTCCCCCTTCACCCCCCGCAACCTGCCATGATGCTCCCTCATGCCAAAAAGCCCTGAATATAATATAATATAATTAGTGGTGGGCCGTTATCGGCGTTAACGTGCTGCGATAATGTGAGACTCTTGTCGCGCGATAAAGAAAATATCGCACGTTAATCTATTCTCAAAATATAGGTTTGGAGTTTGGGTATGCACGTCACCATAGCGTTTAATTGACAGACGCTTTCAGACTGCGCTCCAGTCGCTTCTCCTCTCTCCACCTGTTGTTTCAGCAGACCTACTAAATATGAAGTGTTTGCATGCTGCAGTGTTAATTTCGTCAACCATGACTATGACTAAAATATTTCGTCAAAGCCCTTTTTTGATTTTCGTCATTTAGACTAAGACTAAGACTAAATTGGGAAGGCAATGACTAAAATATGACTAAGACTAAAATTGATTTTCGTCATTGTGACTAAGACTAAGACTAAAGGTTAAAACTGCTGACTAAATTAACACTGGTGTCATATAAAATAGAGAAAAAGAGAACCAGTGTGTGAAGAAGTTTCATTCTGCACAGTGTGATATATGTTAAAAAGAGAAGCAGTGTGCGGAGAAGGTTTATTCTGTACAGTCAATGATATATGTTAAAAAGAGAAGCAGTGTGTGGAGAAGTTCTATTATGTACAGTGTTGACTAAAATGACTAAAATGACAAAAAATTGACTAAGACTAAAATTGATTTTCGTCATTTAGACAAAAATTAAGACTAAATTGGGAAGGCAATGACTAAAATATGACTAAGACTAAAATTGATTTTCGTCATTTGGACTAAGACTAAGACGAAATTAAAAAAAAGCTGACAAAATTAACACTGGCATGCTGAAAACATTAATCCCTCTGACTGCCGTGGTAGTTGTTGTTTGAGTGCTTTTTCATAAGTGGTAGACAAAAGAGACGTTATTGTTTGAGGTGAAGCTTAGAGAGACATTATTGTGTGTGAGTAGCTACCAGCCCGATATAGCCTACATTTCCCCACGCATTGCATAGAATACATAAACAACTTCCAGAAATCTTGCCAGTGCTATAATTGCAAAATATTCCGTGTGATAGTCCTATGCATTTTGATGATTGTCAAACTGAAACTGTCAATATCTACTTTCGCCGAATGTGTGTGTTGCAATCGCGCACATTTGCGATTCAGTGAGATATTCTCATGTCCGACGGTAACAAACCTCGCGGTTGTCGCGATTGACTTTTTTTTTGCAAACTGAATTCATGTCCAGTTGTAACTCATCTGGCATTCTAACTCTGAGAACAACTGTCAAATCGCCGTGTGCCAGTACTGTAGGTTCTAGATGAGGGCTGCTGTGCCTACTACGCGCAGAGCTCCTCCCTCTCTTAAAAGAGCCGCTGCTCCTTTTAACAGTCAGTGGCAGATTTTCTCTCTCTCTCTCTCTCTCTCTCTCTCTCTCTCTCTCTCTCTCTCTCTCTGCCCATTTTGTTTAAATAGCCTAAATGTTTGATAGATTTATATGTATTTGCCTCTACAACTTATAGTGCTCTTCATTTTGAAATTTCAGTATCTTATAACTGTAAATGCTTCCTAACATATTGGACACACTTTACACATATTGCTGTGATTTTTTCATCACCAAGTATCAACATGACCATTTTTTGAAGATGAGATGCATTTTGGAAAAAAAAAGATGAGCTCTGGTCTAATGCGCCATCTGTCTTAACCCTCAAGCGACCGGCCTGTTTTTGCGACTAATCTGACCGAGCGGGGTCATTTATGACCCCAAGGAGTTTATATAGAAATACCACCCTATAAATTATTTTTTGGGGTTCATTCAAATTTATTTACATCTTGTACATACAGATGGTGTAACTTCAATCTGCTCACTACCGTGCCGGGCCGCGGCAGCGTACCGTGATCATTACACCCTGTGGCCATTCGGAATGCGGGGGGCAGTATAGCACCGCTTTTGCAGAGCAGCGTCTGCCTGTGTCTGTTTGTGCTTCCGTCCTTGCCCGTCCCCCAGTTTTAGTAGTAGTAGAAATACAGTCAGCAAATTGCATGTTTTATTTAGCATTGGGCATTTGATAGGGCATTTGATAATAACACAAGTGTGAGCCCTAAACAAGACCACAATGTGAATTTAAACTCGACTTTTTTCTGTCTTGCATTCACCGTCTCCCAATCCGTCCCTCACTTATTTCAGCACTATTCAAGTCAGGAACGGGTATCCTCAGGATACAGAGTTTGCATACCTACTACAATTTGAACCGGTAAAGACAATTAAAACCGAGTCAATCAGACAGGAACACCATTGTAATTAAGTGTGTCCCGTGACGCCAGCATGAGAGAGATCGAATTTTAAATTTGGCGACGACATTCTGTCTTCAAAACTGGCATCGGCCGCTTCCAATTTAGGACCATAGGCCTATTCAACCGTTTCCACAACCTCACTGATCACAGTTGCTTCATCTGTAATGCCAGGGCTAAGAATAACGAAAATAGCAAAACAGAGTATACTAATAAACCGTAATGGAGAGACTGAGGAGACATGAAATCAAGCGGAATCAAGTTCGGACCATTTTGAGTGGACCGATGTCGCTTGCTTTGTGTAGCCCTATCAAGCAAGCCTGTCTGTCTCATTTGTGCGATGAGCACAAAAACACAAATTGAACCACTCGTATAGTGTGAGTCAAACAGACATGAACAACATTGTAGCCTAATGAAGTAGTGCCCCGTCATGTCAGCATGAGAGAGGTGATTTTACATTTGGCGACGACATTCCGTCTTTAAAACTGGCGCATGCCGCTTCCCCTATTGCAGGTTATTACCTGATCTACACTGTCGTTACCACAAAAAACAAGGTAGCACAACTTAATACTATTACTAGCCTATATATCTGGTAGCCTAAATAGTAGGTTGAAGACTGGGGTATTATTGGTGCACTGTTTTTTTTTTTGCGAAGCAGAGTAATCTGCTTCAGTGTAGCTCATTGTATGTTGATCCCTCCCTCAGTTTTAGGCTACAAGTGGAAAGAGTCAGCCAATTGCGCGTTGCACGTAACGTTGGGTATTTGATAATAACACAAGCGTGATCCCTAAACAAGACCGCCAGTCGACGGTGTTTTGTTTTCATAATTCTGTCCTGCATTCACCGTCTCAATTCCGCTCCTAACTTATAGGCTAAGTGATGTCTGTTAATTATTTCTGCACTACCTATTCAAGTCAGGAACGGATATCCTCAGGATAGCCTACGGACTAATAGGTTGAAGACGTTTTTTTTGTATTGGTGCTTGTGAACATTTCATCCTTTCAATGCGCTGTTGTGCGCGATCGACGGGATTCCGGTTAACTGGGGATGTGATGCACACATGACAATACATCTGTTACACCAGGTGTGGCTAATCATCTGTGATTAGGACTGCAAATTCAGTTGCTTCGGTGGAGATGCGAACCAACAGTATGACTGGGGAACTATGACTCCTTCGGAGGCTGGATAACCTGTCGCGCCACGACATGTCACAAAAGGCTGTGCAGTTCCGTGCACTGCACTGCACTGCACTGCTGTAACCCACCCCTCCCCCACAGACAAACATTCATGTTCTGAAAAGTTCAACACGTTCTGAACATTTTAGCCGCTTTGCATTAAGTTTTCGAGCAGACACTTGTCCACGGTGACGCAACATCGAAAGAGAAACGCTGTTCACAACCTAACTGAATAAAGATTTCATTTTTAAAAAAACACAGCATTTCTATGAAAATGTGCTGGGTGACCACACTGCCTATGCCTATCCAGATGCACGTATAGCAACAACGAGAAAGAGAGGGAGAGACGGAGAGAGAGAGCGATTAGCGCGTATCTGTGTGTGTGTGTGTGTGTGTGTGTGTGTGTGTGTGTGTGTGTGTGTGTGTGTGTGTGTGTGTGTGTGTGTGTGTGTGTGTGTGTGTGTGTGTGTGTCGGGGAACATTTGAAGTGGAAAAAAAACACCCTCCCCCACTTCAGCATCAGATGTTGGTGGTCTACAAGTCAATATGCTTACCCGACTATCTTGTAGCCCAGTCATGAAGTTCATAAAGCCATCGGTAGCCTATAGGCCAAGTTATCCAAAATCCCTCCGCAAATTTCTGCATTGCCTGAGTTCATAGGCTAAAACAACTTTATTTAGGCCTGACTTATTTAGCTCACTTTATTAGCCTTATTTAGGCCTATTATCGTATTTAGCCTTTAACGTGGGCCTATTTTACAAAATATCGAAAGAAGGAAAAGACACGACAGACAAGTTGAGGCTTACTGATCGTAGCCTATTACAGCAAATCGAACATGCGCTTTATGAACACACTAGCCTGAGGGCAAACATCTTCTTGGCACTATTGAGATAACCAGGCCATGCAGGAATTCAACTACCTGGGCCCACACTAAAATACTGACAGACTACAATTGCTTGGATCTTCAATGGGTTTCGTGCGTCCGGGGGGATGGGTGGTGATGGCACGCTTGATGTGTTTTTCCCCACCCCATGCATGCACGCGGACACACAGGGTCGGGACATTCACCCAATGAATGACTGAGTGCGGCTAAATATGCCTGTTGCATATCGTAGCCTAATTATTCACACATCACGTCAAGTCACAAATTAGTAGTCTCTTGCAGTTGACCTATGCCAAATTAACGTCCTCCCTGTAAGGCTGCACTAATTCAAACAGGTAGAGGAGTCGGCTTAGCCTATAGCCAAAGTCTATAAAATGTAGCCTATTTTTTGTAATTTCCAATTATCTAGGCTATGTTTACGATAATGATTTGTTGCGCTACGACGGTGCTCAAGACAAGTTGGAACATAGTCATCTCAAGTGCTCCCATTTTATTTTGATCCTGCTTTAAGTCAATGGGCGAGAGGGACGGATGAAACGGGTGTTTCATTCGTCCCGACAGTGTCTACTGACACTTAAATCCCTTTTGCCTGTAAACCTGACAACTTTGACTTTTCATACTTTCGGATAGGCGATGTTAAAGTTTTCGAGTAAATCGCAGTGTTTCATTCGTCCCGAGTTTCATGAGTCCCTGCTCTCCCCTACTGCCTAAACTGTTACAGTTTAAATGCGTCCTCTCCAAACAGTGTGTGCGTGGAGCCCTATCTCACGCCTTTCGTAAAGTCTTCACGAAAAAAAGGATTAATTTTCGTGGTGCATTCACGTTATTGCCCGTTTTTCGTGGTATGGCAACGAAACGCTGCCTATTCACTTGAATTGCCCCATTGCTGCTATGGTTATCCAAGCGTCTGCAGGGGCGGGGAGGGGGTGCTGACAGAACACTGCTGATACACTCGGGACTCACTAATTCAACGCCCTTTCGGTACTTACGCCTTATGTCCCCTAAACCTAAACCTAAACCTAACCCTAACCTTAACCCTACTTAACCCTAAACCTAACCCTAACCTTAACCCTAACCTTAACCCTAACCTTGACCCTAAACCTAACCCTAAATTGCTTGTTTGAAATGTTTGATTACCATATGACGGTAGGCTACCGAAAGGGCATCAAACTAGTGGGTCGCTAGGCAACAGTCGGGCAATTCAAGTGAATAGGCAGCGTTTCGTTACCCTACCACGAAAAACGGGCAATAACGTGAATGCACCACGAAAATTAATCTATTTATTTCGTGAGTACTTCACGAAATGAGTGAGATACGGTTGGAGCCAGTGTGTGTGTGTGTGTGTGTGCGTGGGCGAGAGAGGGAGAGAGAGAGAGCGAGGGAGAGTGGCGCTTAATTCCCCGCAGAAAGAGCAAGGCGATGTCTCCAAATATTAGACAAATGCATCTTATTTTAGTTAAGTAGACATCAGGGATGTATTTTGCTTAATAGCAACGCCGACCTGATTGGTTCATATTGCTCTGAATAGCCATGAAATCGCATGAGGAACTCCATGATTATGAGATGACATTGCATATATTTCCCAGCATATATTTCCCCTCTCTCTCTCTCTCCAAACCCAGTTGTACTTGGACTCACTTTTAACACCGCTGGCCTACCCAGGTGAATCGCAGCACACATTGTTTGCAGTGAGCCGTGCCGTGTGCGAGTGCTGTGCAACTTCACCCCTAACGTTTAACCTAGACTAGCGAGTGCAGTGTTGTAAATAAGTGCAGCGATTACCTGCGTAGCCTACTTAATTATGGAAGTGAGTGTCATTTGGACTGCCTATGGAATCAAGCCTACTGTCACCAAGCTCTTCCTGTCTCCCCAGCCTCGCAATGGATGGACATCTGGCCACCGCTCCTCCGCCTCCTTCGGAACGGATGACTGTGGGGGGGATCTCCAATGAAATTTGGAATTTCGGACTTGTATAGATTTGGGGTGCCCCGGGACTCTTTTAGATTTCTGTTAGTTAATAAATATTATTTTAAAACTCAATATTTGTGTCTTGGCGTAGGCCTATTTGTGGTGTACAGTAGCCTACTCTCCAGGGTATTTGGTAACAAGGAGAGGTGTCGCTGGAAAAATGCGCATTTTCTCACCTGCGACACATAACCCGACAGTTGGTTACACTTAATTTGAGCACGAAAACAGCAATATCAGTCGCTTGCTAATTTTTGCCAATGTGACAACATTAAATTCATTAGGGAAGTGTAGGTTAGGTTATCGCCCCAGCTGTTGGCGATGTGTGATAAATAGCCAACGCTTACACGCTCAAACGAAGCGCAGCCAGACAACAAGTCTGAAGTTGCAATATTAGACGTTTCAAATCTTGCCATGCGATAATCGGTATGGCTTCTGGCTACACTCAATTTGCATTTTGTCAGAGCTTGCACATTAATGCAATTCATCCGATCATCATTTTTTTTTTTTTTTTTTTTAAGAAAATTCATTACATTATTTAGGCTATTCTTTTTATGACTCTTCCTACTTCCTGGAGGTGTTCTCACACAATTTATAGGCATGTTGTTAGGCTATCCGCTGAATCGGTGCGTGCAGGTGAATATGTAAGGGATAATGTATTGTCCACACGTGACTATAGGAAAATATTTTCCCGACGAGGCGAATAACACCCCCGACGCCGAAGGCGGAGGGGTGTTATTACGCTTCGAAGGGAAATATTATCCCGCTTATTATACGGCTTTTACCAACATTAGAAAGCATAAATAGTTAACCAGTAGTTTAAAATAACATGTTTATTGCCATTTTATAGCGTGCGCAAAGAAAGATAGTTCGTGGAACGCTCATAATTTAAAAAGGTTACCAAGCAACAGAGTTTGGCTACTTTCTAACTTGTTACAGCCACCTTGCGCTTCAAACTGTTTGCAGGCTGCCTCGTTCACTGCGCGATATCTAGCCTACTAAACTCGGGTTCATAACAGGAATATTTCTATCTAATCGGCGACAGTATTCCAGGGAAAAAAAACATAGCAACCCAAGCACTGCTGTGCGCCCTGACCATCATTATCGATCCTGCTACATGCGGAGCACTGTGCGCCACATGAGGGGAATTGGAAACTGTCAACGAACTCCTCACTTGTATATTAATATGCCGTCAGCATCGTAAAATATTCCATATGGTAATAAACATTTTGGACGTCCAAGCTCACACGGGAGCGCTGCAATAGGTAAGCTGTAGGCCAGAGAGAGAGAGAGAGAGAGAGAGAGAGAGAGAGAGAGAGAGAGAGAGAGACTACCACGTGGTAAAGCGTATAGCGAGCGCTCCCAAGTGCCACCCGGCGGTTGTTTGGGTACACTGCAGCTAGGCCCGGTACGTACCGAGGTGGATGACGTGGCATTACCTCGGTAAAGGGTGTGCATTGTAGGGGGACCGACCGTACTTGTCCTTCATCTAAAGCAAAAAAATGTGAATTTGAACATTTTATTGGTTTGCTAAAAATTAGTCAAACTTACATACGTATATGCTAAATATGATGTATGCCCTCATTTGCATATGTAAACATCAAAATACAAAAAACATCCAATACATTTTTTTCTTCTCTCATCATCAGTAATCATCTGAGAAAGTTTCATGGTGATAGCTATCATTTACATTTTTTAGCCTATTCACTTGTAGTAGTCTTACCGTAATAATACAGTATATTTATGCTAATTATGGAAATTGGTCAGTGAAACTTTGGGAAACCAAGCTAAATTCTATCCATTAGGCCCACAGATGATATTCCTGCAATAAAACTTTAAGGTACTCAACATTTCTGGGTTCATGATATCACAAGATCAGAGAATATGGTAATTTACATAGACAAAACCATGTCTCAAACATATAACCTTATGCACACTCAAAATTTCTCTGAAACTTTTTCTGGACATTGTAGCTGTGAAAAGGTGTCTTCCACATGTATTAGAGCAAATACATGATTCAACTGATGCTTCAGCCTTTGTATAGTCATATAATAAGGACAATTCTAAAAACGCCATTGATTTCTACACTGATGACTTGTTTCCTCCCTCTTTGTTCATCAGGATGACTTCCATTTCATATTCTAATCATGTGTCTAGGACCACTGTGCCATGATATCAACAAATATGGAGCAATAACAGAGGAAATGCTACCTGGGTGCCCTCAAAATATCCTCCGTTGTCTATCGCAAGGGTGCCCTATTGATATAAATAATATATTATATTTTAATACTATAAATGTTTATATTATGAATATTTTAGGTCTGCTGACCATGGCCTGCCCCAAGACACAAAATACAAAAACCAGAGTTTGAAAATTACAACAACAATGGACATTATAATGTTGAGTATCTCATGGATCCTCTCGGGGTCATAAATGACCCCAGAGGTGTTTTGATTATAAATCCCACATAGATGGTCCAAATCTCACAAAAATCATTTACAACATGCACAACATATGTATTGACAAACTCCTAGAAGGACAAGTTTTTCTGATGAAAATTGCAGAAATGGTGTATGAAAATATGACCCCAGTCGGTCGCTTTAGGGTTAAGAAACCCCAAGGTTTTTTTTCGGCATTATTTCGCTATTGTGCCTATTCTGAATGAGCCATTTTGATATAGATTAATCTAGATTAATCTAGATTAATTTCATAATTACAGTGAGATTAATTAATAAAAAAATTATCTATGCCCACCCCTAAATATAATATAATATAATATAATATAATATAATATAATATAATATAATATATAATAATAATATATAATAATATAATAATATATAATAATAATATAATAATAATATATAATAATAAGTAATTTCAAAGAATCTCTATGCATGTGAGTGGGAAACACATGACTAAGGATAAAATGAGTCCTAAATACTGAATTTGAAATTAGCATGGAATTAGCCAGCATGCACAGCTCAAAGAAATATGCATTAGTCTGACATACAGGTACAGTGAGCTAAAGACTAAATGCTAATTAGGTTAGGCTAATTTAGGATAGCCTAGTGTAGCAAGTCAAAATGGCAATGATTCTCCTCACAATCGACTAAAAACATTTCAAATATACATTTTGCACATATATCAACACCATAAGCATGAAAATTCACCATATCACGAGGGCAGATAGAAAATGTAATTCTGTACCTTGCGGTTTACTGGCGCTAATTAATTTGCGGTAGAAAATTACCTCCGCGATTGAAATGAAACAGTGTTTTAAGTTTAACATCAATCCTGCCTCATAGTAGGCTACACCATAACACCCTGAGAATACCAAATAAGGAAGTGTACTCACGTTTCTGGGCGCATAAAATACATTAGATAACTAAACATGTGATGATTATCTAAACAAGTGGGTAATTGGGTAATTTTTTTTCTTTAATTCTTTTTTTTTTTCTAGAAACTCTCGAGTACCGCCGCGACCCACCAGAGGGCCGCTGCCCACAGTTTGAGAATCACTGGTCTAGTGGAATAAGGTTGTCAATATTGTAGGCTAGTGTGTTAGTGTGGTAGCATAAGTGGCATAGACATATTCCAATGAGAGCTGTTGTTATATAACAAAGAAAATGTGTATCCGCGTTTCTAAAGTAACAATCAAGACTAAATCATAAATAAAAATGAAGAAAAATCTTGTGCCACACAGTTGTCTTTTGTGTTGTTTATTTTTTCAGTTTAATCAGGCTAATGTTTCGACATGCGTCCTCAACTCTGATAAACAGCAGAAAATAGACATCCGTATGGAACCAGATAGTTTTGTATATTTGATTGTCCCGTCTGCATTGCCATGTGTTCATTTTTCTCTGATGTTTGGTGTCCTTTGTCAGCCACAGCTCTGGTTACGATTCATCTCTGTCCTCTGGTTATCCCCTATCTCTGACCTCCTGGAGGTATGCTTTTATACCATTTACATTTATACCATTTTCATGACACTAAATATCACTAGCACATTGAAACTCTAATAAGTTACATCTTTTTAAAGGCCAACTTCAGATGAAACAGTTTTACTCACTCCTTTTGAAAATCGGACGGTCACCCCAAGTTAAACTCACATGCAAGGCTCTCATAGCGGTGCGTCACCTCGCCTGGCTATGTTCCCCGGTGTTTCCCAATTGACATACTGTAAATAATGCAGAGAAACGAGCGAATCACGAAAGCCTTTCTGTGTTGTGTCACATCGAAAGAAGGCGTTGCTCACAAAGGTTTATGTCGACCCATTTTTCTAAAAAACATATCAAGTCATTTTTTTCTGCTTGTTTTCAAAAACAAGCAACGCCTGGTGGCCCGAAACCTAGCTTATATTAGCTATCAGCTAGTTGCTTCTCTCAGATACACACAGAGCACAAAGCCTCATACATACAGCATGTCCACTCTGGTTGCTCCATGCCTGCAGTTCGCCCAGGGGTCGAAAGAGCACAGCCCTGAATGGAGCTTGCACGCCTCCGTTGGCGCCCCTATAGTGCAGTACCACCCGGGGAAGTGGCGACTCTAACCTTGAACGATCTCTCTGCAGAGCAGGAGGAGTGAGCCAATCAGAGACCATTATACACGAGAAACCAGGAAGACCCTCTCGTTTCTCCACAAGCCACCTTGCTAGCTTGCAAAAACGTCTTGAAACAAAGCAACCAGAACGTTTTTTTAAAACAGGACCAACGCGTAACACATTAAATAACAATGCGGAACACAGCAATATTAATGAAATTACGTTGAGAGGATATCTTTAAGTTATGTCAACATATACAGTATGTCACCTAAGTGAGTACACCCCTCACATGTTTTGCAGATTTGTGAGTATATCTTTTCATAGGAGAGTATTAAAGAAATGTCCTTTTGACACAATGATTAGTGACCTTGTAACAACATATATAACCACGTAAATTTCTTGTTCACTCAGAAAAAATCTGACATTAATGGCTGTATTTTTATTTTCTCTGAGTGAACAAGACATTTAAGAGGTTATATATGTTGTTAAAAGGTCACTAATCATTGTGTCAAAAGGACATTTCTTTAATGCTCTATGAAAAGATATACTCACAAATCTGCGAAACATGTGAGGGGTGTACTCACTTATGTGACGTACTTTACGTTAATACATATTTAAAGCTATTCAAATAACTTTAATTAATCATAACCTTAACATTAAACTGCAGTAAAATATCAGTGTATAGTGACTGCGCTGGTTGGAGTGGAGTGGCTTAGTATGTTGTCTTCTCTCTTGCAGTGTGTCCTCTGGATCAGTGATGTGTGATGTTGGTGCCTGCTCTGGGTCTGCAGTGAAGTGCTGTCTGACCTGCATGGCCTCCTACTGTGAGATCCATGTGAAGGACCACCACACATCTCCAGACCTGGACAGCCACGAGCTACAGGATCTCCATCACCACAGCCTCTGCCCACAGCATCACAAAAGGCTGAAGTTCTACTGCAGAACCGACCAATCCGCAATCTGCTCACGCTGCTTCCTTCATGATCACAACGGGCATGATGTCATCGAACAGGTGAATGAGATCCATCAGTCTACACACAGACCCTGGTAGTGTGCAGGGTGCTCAAAACTGACCACATTTATACACAGTCAAAATATTAGTGAAGAGTTTAAATGAACGGCATTATACTGCCCTCGGCCTGCGTTACTGGTGCAGAACTAGACAGCTAGCGAACAGTTGAAGAGAAGGCAAGCTGAAGTGTGATTTTGTCCTTTTATTTTCTCTCTTTCATTTCCTTACTGACTTGACTTGCATTTCCACTCTCAATACTTCTCTTAAAGGATAGTTCCGGCGTAAAATGAAAGTTTCACCATCGCTTTCCCATGCCACATAATGTATCTAATGATGAGCCATTTCGGGCAATGCCGCGCCGTTATGGAGTTAGCTAATTCCGTCTAAAGAGGAATGCTGTGCCAAAAAGGCGTATGGCTATGGAGGTGTTTGAAGAGAGAGAAACATGTGTAAATGTGTCTGGCTCATGAATCTGGACTGTCTGTGAATCTGTGAAACTGGTTGCAACACCGCGCGTCTTTGCCAGCAAGCACTCTGTTTTTGGAAGGCATACAGGTGCAGTAAATGTAGCCCACTACAGGAGATAAATAAAATGTCAAAACAAACTAGCGCGGGATGGCAAGTGAAATTGTGAAATTGTGCGACCTGAGGCATTCGATGTGGTTGATGTCAAGCATGCTAGAGTAGTTTCAGTGAAGTAGACTCTAATTGACGAGGGCGCGCGAGGTCAGATGGACCATTACGCAACGGAGGAGGGCTGGAGGAATTTTATAAAGTCGTACTAGAAGTGCTCTTACAGATGTAAGTACACCACCAGTGGTGTGTTATTACAAAGTTGAATCCATGTTATATTATACCGTGTTGCAATTACTTTGTAAGAGTAGTCTGCCTACCTGTACTCTCCATACAACTCTTCAAATCTGCTGCCTGCATACACGGTAGTCGCGATCCCTCCGGGTTTTTATGTCAGTTTCGTCCACTTCTGATGCTATTAGCCATTCCCGTCATATGGCTGGTTTAGACAGTCGGTGAAAACTGTCGGGGTTCCAGCTTTTCATTTTACGGTCGCAGCCGGTGTAAGAACCGCGAACCATGTTTAGCCTACCTAGCCACCTGATTGAGTAGNCTGCATCCGGGNCAGAGAGTTGCAACAGCGAGACACCTCTGAAAACACTGGCCAGTGAAAGACTGTGGTCCGATGATCTTCTCTGTGCCTCGGTTTGATTGACGAGACCTTTGTGATGAAGTGTGTAGCGTTTTTGAAGTTGTTTATAGCGGGGAAACATCAGAAAATAATAGGCCTATAATTGGCCCCGCCGTGATGCATTGGCTGCGTTTTTCGCCAAAAAGCTTAAAATTAGCTAACTCCATAACGGCGCGGCATTGCCCGGAATGGCTCATCATTAGATACATTATGTGACATGGGAAAGCGATGGTGAAACTTTCATTTTACGCCGGAACTATCCTTTAACACTTCTCTTAACTCTTGACACTCTCAAAACTGTAAAACTGTAAACAGAAAACGAAATAGAAATACATGAATTTCACATACTAAAATATTTCCATATGGCACACATCTACGCGCAATCCAGCGATCTAATTTCAGCATACACCAACGTGACCTAGCATAGCTAAGTATAATGACATTAGCCAACATTTCTAGGCAGAGTAAACATCATTTCTAGAGCCAAATAGATCACAATTTACCTCAAAATAGCAATGCAATTTTGTTACAAACAACATCCAACACGACATGATTACTTGCAGACTAATATTGTCCAAGGCTCAAGTGTGAAAAGATTTGAATTGCGGGCGAGAAGAAGTCCAGTGGCTTTATGGCAGAAAACACATTGAAATCACTGGCTGGAACTAACCAGGAAGTAGAATTGCGCTGAAGGCGCAGTACCCCGTAAAAGTCCACTAGGTGGCGGTATTCACCATAAAAGTTATGTGTGCCATACTAAACTCAGGCATGGAATTAAATGGAAGGTAGAACAGCCATATAATGTTTGGTCTCATTCAAAAATAGTGGAACCGTCTTGGGAAGTGTGCAGGGTGCTCAATACAAACAACTAAAGCCTGATATCCTTTTCCGTACATATAAGACACTGGTAGTCATACGTGTAAGCAGCCAATGATTTAATGGTTAGGGATTCAGTGTTGGGATCAGATGGTTGCAGTTTCAAACCCCACCCAAAAAATCCTCAGTGTCAGTGTGGACAGGCACTATTTATTGTGGGGGGTAGGGAACCTATGGCTCGGGAGCCATATGTGGCTCTTTTAGGAACTGTATCTGGCTCTTACTTACCTAGGGTTGCCAATCGTCCCTTGAAGTACGGAATCGTCCCGGATATATGATAAAAGTATGCAGGATGTTTAAACCCTGGAAATTACATCTAAGAAATACAACATTTCCGGGGGGAGGAACCCCACACCCCTCGCCATAATGAAGTTGACAACCCTATACTTATCTGTTATCAATAAAACTTAACAACTTGACAGTACACTTGTTGGGCTTAATTGAAATACATGGTCTTAATTGTATTCAGGGTTTTTAAAATGGCATGGCTCTCACCAAAATGTATTTTTTTTTTTTAATTGTCTTTTATGACTCTCCACCAATACGGTTCCTTAGTGTGTCATTATTGCACAGTCTCTAGGAGTCAGGGCACAGCCTAATAAACATTGTTACTGATGATGAAATTATTTGTGTTAATACAGACTCCTGTAAAGACCTCCTCAAAGTCTTCTATGAAAGAAGGTATATCATGTTTTACATTCTGCAAAACGTTAATCAGTTATGTGTGCTGTGTGTGCTAAGTTGGATGAAGCCAGTGTAGTGGTGTAAATTCTTCCCTGAACCCTTTTGGGCGTTGTTGCTCCAAAATTCCACCAGTGTATAGCTGTAATAGGCATTAAAAAAGTTAAAGGGACACTGTATAGGAAATGGTCAAAAAAGGTACTGCAACTATGCTGCTTATTGAAATTGGGCTGCCTATTCCCACATTCAGGGCTCTAAATTAACACACGCCAACCCGCCAAACACGGGTGAAAATTAATTTTGGCTAGTAGAAAAAAATACCTACCCGCCAATTTGGCCAGTAGCGCCCGAGTACAGTAAATTATGAACGGTAAACCGCTGCTATGACGAACGTGCGCACGTTAAGTATGCAGAGCCCTTAAGGCGAGATTTCCTACATTACCCATGGACACTAGCGGCACAACGTAGCCTCCCACCGTGGGCTTTCCACTGTAGCAAGCGTCAACTCCATGCTGTTGCGCGCGCCAGCATTGAAAACATTTCAGACGACCAGCCTTCTGTCAGCTACGCTCACACTATTCTGACAGGCAGCTCTCCTCCTATGCTCTCGTCGATTTCGCTACAACCTTTTTAACGCCACTACTGCTATTATTACTAGGCTGAACCTTGCTGTAACAGGCTGCCTTTTTGAAGCAGCGAGGCCCTGACCGTTTCAATAACATGACTAACGCAGATTATGCCTATGTTTTGTGCGAGTGATGAGAATATGGCGGGGGTTAGAGCAAGGTTCTGTGTGTTGGTGAATGCTAGTAGTAATTGTAACCATAATAATAGTGACGTTAAAAAAGGAGTGGTTGTGGAACGAAATAGCGACAAGGAGAGGAGGAGAGCTGACTGTCAGAGTAGTGTGAGCGTAGCTGTCAGTTCAGTTGTCTTCTGAAATGTTCCGAGTCCTGGCGCAACTTAGTTGGAAAGCCCACGCCATCGGAAAGAAAACAAATAACAAAAAAGCAACCAACGACGAAGCTGTGGAAGTAACAAAGGAATCGAAGATTCCCGTGATATTATTTACTTTTAGTTAAACTAGGCTTCTTGTCATTTTGTTGCGCATGGTAGATAAGAGAAGAGCTCCTCCTCTCTCCTCTCCTTTTCCTCTCATCACTTCTCCTTCCTTGGGGTGTGCGTATGTGAGGTTTTGGAGAGTTTTGCTGTGTGCTTGGTTACTGTATGTTAAAGGTCTGTTATGTGAGTGGCTTGTGTGATGTGATTCAGCTGTTTTCAGAGGAATTGAACAAAAACTAATCAAATTGATTAGGCCTAAGTAATGAAAGTTAAAAATAAAGCAGAAGTTAAAAAATAATGAAAAAATATATAGCCTATAATAGGCCTATAGTATGCAGGCCTATATATAGTGTATATAGTGTAATTGTTGAACAAAATTACCATAATTATAAAAAAAAAAAAACTAGCCTAACACATAGTTTATTTTGGCGAGATTGAAAAAAATGGCTAGTTGAACTTCTGTTTGGCTGGTAAGAAAAAATGTCCACTAGCCAAATTGGCTGGTGGTGGAAAAAGTTAATTTAGAGCCCTGCCCACATTTGATCTTTATATGAATGTTTACTAAGTATTAAACAAATATGTTCTAGTATGGTCCAAGTACAGTCATTTTTGCAGCTAAAAATGGCTATTTTTGGAAATTCAAAATGGCGGACCATGGAGAAGATCCCCCTTTTCATGTATGAAAAGTGCAATTTTTCCAGTCATAATGAATACTTAGAATTTGATGGTGGTAGTAAGTATTCATGAAAAAGGTAACATTAGTGAATGGGTAGCATGAATTCTGGAAATAAACAACTAAAAATCCTGCACAGTGTCCCTTTAACTACCAGTACCACACTACTATGACATAACACAGGGCCTTTGGTCATGTACTACAACTTGGTCTTTGCAATTCTGTTAACAACTAATTTATATCAGTGTGTCTTAACTGTGGTCTGAAGCCAACATGATGTAACCCCTGCCCCATCTGCTGTGTCCTCAGGTTCTGCAGATGTTCCTCCCCCTGGTCCGATTCAGTTTGAGTCAGTGAAGTCATGCTCAGTGTCATTACGCTGGTCACCTCCAGAGGGCGCTCCTGGTCATCACACCTTCAAGGTCACCTGGACAGGAGGTCAAAAGCACTTGTGCTTTACTGTAACAGATGTGGCTTTAGAGGTGACAGAGCTGACTCCAGGAGAGAAGTACCACTTCACTGTGGCCACCCTCAGCCAAGATGGCCTCCAGAGCACACCTGTGGAGGGGGCTGTTCATACTGGTGAGACACAGGGCCTTTTACATTATTCTTCGCAGACATAACACTCTCTGTTGGGTTTCAAAGTCAGATGAAACCACTGTTTATGTGTGATGTATGAAGCAACAATCTTTCCCAACATGGGGATGGACACAGACTGAGAAAGGAAATGGTCCTCTAACTCAGTGCTTCCCAACCAGGGGTACGTGTACCACTAGGGGTACGTGAATACAATGCAGGGGGTTCATGGAAAAATATCAATAAAAACACATGTGTGGAGCATAATCATATTGGCATAGAGGAAGAGAAAGAGCACGAGTGAGGGCGTACTTATAGTATGACAAAAATGCTTAGGGGGTACGGGGGACAAAAAAAGGTGTTTTGTTGGCGGAGAGTAATCAAGAACAAGAAAGTAACACAGCCTGTAACGGTAACATACTTTGCAGTAGAATAATCGGCTATTTGGAAAAAAGAGAAATTACCAACTGCTTCCCATCTGATTTGCCGACGTCTTCTGTGTCCTAATATCATCACGTTTTAGTAGTTAGAATTGGGTGTTCTACGGTTAGGCTTCTGTTAGATTTTGGACGTTTCCAAAATTCTCTTCTCCAATAAAAATTGAAGGATGAATGCTCTGCGTTGTGTTTTAACTGACTCACTTGCAAAAATAAAATAAGTCTTGACTTCGTAATTAAAAGGATCGATCAGGATACAATTTATTATAGAAAAAGTGAGATTACAAGAAGAAGGAAAATAAAGGTTAAACAGAAATAAAAATGAGACAAAGTCTCACAGCGTCTCACTAACTAGGCAGCATCCTATCTCTGGTGAATGACAGGCAAAATCGACAATTGACAAAATGGTGGCAATGATTTTTATACCCTCTTCCTCATGTCAGCAGGTTACACGTATGCAAGTATGATGTTAGTTTAGGAAGATGTCCCCACGTCTACAGTAGTGACAAATCATAAAAACACCTATCGCTAAGGATAACACACAGCCTAGATGTGTCTGCTATCTAGAAAGTTAGGCGCGAGCACACTGTGCCCTGGCACAATGGCCTTCAACAGCAGAGGCTCTCGCTCTGAGCTCAAGATATCAGAAGCCGTAAGTGTCAACATGCACATTCTTGACCCAATTAATTTGAACATAGGAATAGGCAAAAGGTTCATTCTAAAACTTCGCAACAGTATGGTCAATCAGTTGTTGGTCAGCTGCAAAATGCAGCAGGATATACCACTCAAATTTAACACTACTCAAAATAATTGTAGTTACTGAATCTTTATCCCTAATGCCGCGATCACACCACGGGCGTTGAAAGAGCTAAAACGCTGCTGACTCCTGCCTGGAAAGCACTGGTCAGGGGCGTTGGACGCAGCAAACAATTCAACCTGAAGCGTTCGGTCAGGAATCTCGACCAACTGAAGCTCGTGTTTAGAAAAATGTGAAAATTCCATTGGCTGCTGCCTGCTACCGCCGAGCTCATTACATATTTTTAGATGAAGTTCAACTTTTGACGGCCTCGGCTTTTCACGCTTTTGACGCCCTCGCCTCTAGAAACGCGGTTGCTGCTTTTCATGCTTCTGCTGTCTCCTCTCCCGTTCAAAGTCAGTTACTTTCGCATCTTTCCACGCGTTCAACACCAGCGATGTGTTCGCACGGTTATACTTGCCCAAGTACCCCCAACATGACAGTCCTTTCACGATCTTAGCTTTATACTCGAAAGTTTTCCATCCGGCTGTGGAAATTCTGTTCTTCCCCCATCACATTTTCACATGTGTAGAAAAGCGTCTTGAATTTATGATAAGCAAATTCATTACAAATTGCAAGTCAAGAGCTGTCCCGCAAACTTCCAGCTGTCAGACAGGCATTCAAATGTGTGAATGACTCTGGCTGTGAGTGGATTTGATGAGTGAGATTGAATGAGATTAACATTAACATAAATTAAACTATCCCTTGTGGAAAGAAATGCTTCAGTAATAGCCTATTTATTTATTTATTTATAATTTATATAATATAATATAATATAATATAATATAATATAATATAATATAATATAATATAATATAATATAATATAATATATGCCTATAATGTAATATAATAATATATAAATGGGTAATATGGGCCCCGGGACACTGTACTAGAAAAAATGCAGGCAGTGTGCAGATCCTTTCCTGCTCCTACATGTGACAGTTTTTTTATTTGGCACCTGCTGATGTTTTTCTGCTGGATGTGCGCGCTTCCCACTACACTCTGTCTACTAGAAAAATTGGCCTCGGCGTCAAAAAGTCCCTGCTCTAACTGTAATACAGAGTGCATTACAATATGCAACCTTGCCTCCTCCACTTGCGCTTGTTTCCCCGTCCCTCGTGTCATGATGACATCACTGACAACAGCATTATATTATAATTAGTGCTGTCAATCGATTAAAATATTTAATCACGATTAATCGCATAAATGCCATAGTTAACTCACGATTAATCACATTTTAATTGCATAATTATGTCTCATTTAAAATTATTGTAAGACTTCTATCGATGTAGGCCTACAAAAATGGCGTTAGGTTTGTGCAAATATGTTTTAAAAAAATAAATAAAACAATGAGTGTTAGTACACTGACATCTGCCCTAATAGCATATGATATTAAAAAGGGGGAGAAAAATGATAACAAAAACATACATGACGACACTGTTCTGTATACATCTGCCCCCTCTGTAAATACTGCAGTTGAGACTCTTCAAACTGCTTTTAGTGTTTTGCAGACGTCTTTGCTAAGTCTGCGTTTGGTCCTAAATGCAAAGAAAACAAAGTACATGGTTTTCACGCGTACCCGCTCATCATTATCTAATGTTGAAGTGTCCACTACTGATGGTACCTTGCTAGAAAGGGTTAAAACATACAAGTACTTAGGGATTTGGCTTGATGAAAAGTTGAACTTTGAATCACATATTGACCATCTTCTTAAAAAGCTTAGACCAAAACTGGGTTTTTATTTCCGTTTGAAAAAATGTTTTCCTTTTGCTGCTAGGCTAAGATTGGTCCAGAGTACATTTTTACCCATCTTAGATTATGGTGACATATTATACATGCATGCGTCCACCTCTCTTCTAAAGAAGCTAGATGTAGTTTACCATGCGGCACTGCGTTTTATTACAAACGCAAACATGAGAACACATCACTGTGCATTGTATGAAATGGTAACATGGACTTCACTATCACTTAGGAGGAAAAGCCATTTCCTCATTTTTATTGTGAAGGCATTGGTGGGTAAACTCCCATCATATATCAATTGTCTGGTGTCACGCCAAACCAGTTCCTATGGCACTAGGTCAGGAAATAAAATTATCTTAAATATTCCTACAGTGCGTACTGAATTAGGTAAGACTTCTTTTAGTTCATATGCCCCACATGTTTGGAATAACCTCCAAAACACATTAAGCTTGGCATCTGTGCCCTCTGTAGAGAGTTTTAAAAATCTTTTAAAAACAACTTTAGTAGAGGAGTGTCACTGCTTTTAAACTCAGTTTTACAGAGGTTTTGTGTGTGTGTGTTTTTTATGTCAGATTTTATTAGTTTGTTAGTTCTTACTGTTTAGTGCTTGATGGTCTTACTTGTTAGTCTTGTCCAGTGTCTATTTTGTTTTCTCATATGTCTGATATGTCTTATATCCTTACGTGTGCTTTTTTAAAATCTGTTTTTTTATGTCATAATATGCATGTGCCTCCACTGTCTTAATGCCGTCTTGGCCAGGACTCCCTGGAAGAAGAGGTTTCTACCTCAATGGGACCTTCCTGGTGAAATAAAGGTCAAATAAAAATAAATAAAAAAATACATAGACCTATGCACAAAGACACACACACACACACACATTGGCTACACAGAGGATATGAAAATGTGAGAAAATGTGCCTCATACAGCAGGGCTAGGCTACATATTTGTAAAAAATGTAGTGCTGTGTGCACCCGAAAAAGGACTGTATGATAGGGGAGCTGGATCAGGTATACAACAAACACCACAGGCTGTCCGGCCAGAACAGTATGAAAATGTCCAAAGAGTCAGACACACACAGATGTAAAGTCAAACCGTGGTTTTACTAGAAAGTAAAGAAATACAAACAAGACATAAGCAAATATACATAAATGAAAATACACATAATACTATATACAATATACAATATATACAATGAGGAAACGATAGCTGCCTACAGCAGCTATCTTACCAAGGGGGAGGGGGAACATGAAGGTGACTGCCTACAAGCAGCCATCTTAAGCAGGGGGAATGAGAAGGGGACAACATGACACAGCTACCTATAGTATCTGTGCAGACCTGGGGCATGGATATGTGCCTGCCTACAGCAGACACACAGAGCATGCGTTACACAGAAACATGTGAAATGTAAGCACTACTCCACCATAGCAGTACATTACTGAGCCAATGTACTCTCTGGCAGAACCGTGGCATGGAGAATGAGCAACATTCTATGCAGCTACAAGACAATACAAACTGTACAGTAAACATACAATACAATAAGACAGTCATAATACAGTAACAACATAATACAGTTAACTCACTCTCAGAGACGCACGGCAAGCAAAGAGTACACGAGTGGACGCTGGGACCCCGATACGTCCAAGAGCAGAGAGAGAGAGTTGGGTCCCATAGATTCCCCGTCCGAACAGTGGTCTGAGGTCTGACCTCTGTCCTGGCCCTATATGCACATGGCAGCACAGCAGGGTGCCGAGCCAGGGGGTGTGCCTGTTGCCGGGGGGCCCTAGCAACACAGTCAAGGGCCAGGAGTGGAAAATCACCGGTGTACAGGTCAAGCAGAGAGAGCAGAGCAGTAGAGGGAGGGGGACAGGTAGCCCACCAGCAACGGGGGATGGGCAGCTGCTAAGAGCAGTGAGGAGAGGTCTGACTTTTGAGGGCTCAGGGGACTCAGGGCTCACAATTCTTAACAATATTCCTGGAGCAGTGTGGGATTGTGCCACCTTGGTCTTCTTGGCATTTTTCTTAGGCTAAATGAAATTACAAGATCATCTGATAGCCTAGATGCAGACTGCTACATTCATAAAGATTTCTTTCTTAGTGAGAAAACCAATAAGCCTGGGGATAACACTTTCAAACAAAGCTAGAACGTTAGCCTACTACTTATGACAACTCTGATAAGTTACAAGTGTAGTGGACGAAGGGGAGGAAACTACACCTCTTTCTGTCAACAAGAAAAAGGCAAATTTGATGATCTGTTGATCATATGCAACAGCCAATAATAACTCTTCAAGTTGTTCAATACTTTGTTTGTAATCTTGAAATGGATGTAGAATTCAAAACGAACTATTTGGGGCTGTTTAAAAGTATGCAATGTTTATAAAATAGTTGGTTTTAGAAATAGCACTAGTTAGCTGCCAGCAGATGCATCAACAGTCACAGTGTTAGCAGCTAGCTACAGCTATTGCTCAGCCAATGCGAAGTCCTTCTGCACACTGTTTGCAACGAATGTTAGTCCCTAACTTTACATAACAAAATACGAGGCATAGAGAGCTTTTTAAATCATTTGTTTACAGGCTGATACTGTCTGTCTTGTCTAACTCATTCACTGCTATGCACAGACTGAAAGCTGAGCTGAGCTGAATAGCAATCCCAGGAGGTAGAGAGAATGGAGAGGGGGAGCTGGAGGAGCAGGGGGGCACGAGGCTCTGCTAGCGTCTTCTGTAACCGGCATGCTGGGAATTGTAGTTCAGTGCTGTAACCCGCGGTCAGCCAGTTTATGAAAAAAAACTTCACAGGGTCACATCTAGCGTTAATCTTGCGATAAAAAAAAGGGTTTGAGTCAACGCGATAATAACGCCATAATTTTGACAGCACTAATTTCAATATCTTGCAAAAGCTCAATTGTAAAGTCTTTTTCTCATTTGCAATTGGGATAGTGAATGAAAAACAGTCTCTCAAAAGCTGTTGTGGATAGGCTGACAGCTGGGAAACTTTATCGTTTTCTCCACGGAGGAGGGGCCAGGAGGCGGGGCGAGGCCACAAGCACAAGTGGAGGAGGCAAGGTTGCATATTGTAACGCACTCCAAGTTGCATTCCCTTCCGGAGCTGGGATGTCACTTGTCTGACATTTTTTAATGAGGTGTTACTTAAAATACTCTCAGATGGGAAAATACAGTTGAAAGTATAGAATCAATGTTGATGATTGAATCCATGTTTAAACATTGACTACATCCCATCTCTGAAAATCCATCAATGCTGGTTGGTTCAGCTGCATGGCAGTTCAAATCAGGTTACAGCATAATAGGAGTATGGGCTAATTGATACAACTTATGCCATAAAGTTACTGTCTGTGTCATTGCACCACATCTGTGTATTTTTGTGTCCCAGAGAGACCCTCACTCATGTCTCCTCCCGCCTAGACTAATGCAATGCCATCTTGCTTGGTCTACCCTCTAGGCCTTAGAGAGACTGCAAAATGTCCAGAACTCTGGTGCCAGGATCCTTACAGGCACTAGCTGGCAGCACATCACCCCCGAACTCAAAAAAGCTACAAGTACATTGGCTCCCTGTCAAATCTCGCATCATCTACAAATTCCTCCTCCCACTCAAGTCCCTCCATAGTCTGGCACAAATTACGTCTATTATTAGAGGTCATTGGTCTGGCATCCCACTACCTCACAGACCTTCTGCACCTCTCTACCCCCTCAAGATTGCTTCCAAGGGCCAGGTGGCCGTCCCTCGCACCAGACTCAAGCCCACCAGTGACATGTAGCTGCTCCACTCCTTTAGAATAAACCACATTCAAAATGCCCATTCACCGGCCATCTTTAAACACCTTACAACCCATCTCTTTTTGGACGCCTTTGGCTTCTAGTCAGTGTTGGCAGATTTTCTATGAGAAATAAGCGACTAACGTTGTGAAAACAAGCCCAAAAGAAGTGACTGCCTGGCGTTGTGAAAACAAGCCCAAAAGAAGCGACCAAAGGGGTGGGTCGTCATGCCTAGTCAGAAAAGACCTTGCTCTTTGCGGGGGTCTGTGTGGCAGCTAAAATCCACACAAGTAGGATAACTTGTCAGGATGAGTGAGAAAAAACGAGTTGAGCTGAGAAACATTAAGTTACACAGATCAAACACATTCAAATCACCGGCAGAGCGGAAGAAAACATCAAGCCCAACCTTGAAAAGAACAAGCTAAAAAAAACCTGCAACCCACCACTTAACAAAATTTAAAGTGACTGCTCAAAAAAGAAGCCCAAGGTCGCTTGTAATAAGCGGAATTAGCAACACTGCTCCTAGTGTCCACAAGCACACATCTCCATATTTACCCCCACACATCTACATTGATATCATAAGCGACCTACATAAAATGTTAAAGGGACATTGTGCAGGATGTTTTGCTGTTTATTTCCAGAATCCATGCTACCCATTCACTAATGTTACCTTTTTCAAGAATATTTACCACCACCATCAAACTCAAAGTGTTCATTATGACTGGAAAAAATGCACTTTTCATACATGAAAAGGGGATCTTCTCCATGGTCCGCCATTTTGAATTTCCAGAAATAGCCATTTTTAGCTGTAAAACTGACTGTACTTGGGCCATACTAGAAAATATTTGTTTATTACTTAGTAAACTTTCATGAAAAGATAAAATTTGGCAATAGGCAACCCAGTTTCAATGAGCAGCATAGTTGCAGTACCTTTTTTGACCATTTCCTGCACAGTGTCCCTTTAAGGCATTACAAAAAAAGTGTAATTATTATTTTAATTATTATTAAAATAGTTAATAATTATTAAAATAATGATTAATTTCACAACAATAAGAAATACATTCAGAATTTACAATAACGTGTCCTCTATAAGTTAATAAATTATTATTTTCCTGAATTTTTGTTGATAAGGCAGGGATATTGGCCTGTTCTAGGTTTCAGTGAGAATTGTATATTGTAAGGTTTTAGGGAGATTGTATAATTATCACCTTTTCATATTGCTCTAAATGTAATTTTATTGTTAAGCAATGTTTTCAGCATTAAACACATCACTACAAATTGTAAATAATTTTAAAAGTGCCCCCTGATTTCAATTCTCGTTACTGACATAGAAAACACCCTGTACTATACTGGGCTAGTTCTTGATGGCACATACTGCTGCTGTTTGCAGCAGGTGCATTTGCAGCAGGCCCATTGTGAAATTACAATGCATTCTGTAGTGGTTTCAACTGTAATCGATTCGGCAATGCATCGTAATGGAAATTCAATTATTGATTCAACAAGTGTCATAATCAATGCAGCATATTTTTTCAAGTTTCAATTACTTCCATGGATATTTCGGGAGCAAATGAATGTTAAATTAAACTAGAAATGCATTCTCACAGAAAATGCTGGAAGCGGGCTTGCCTTTTGGGGCAGAGATGAAACAAAGAACTATTGAGAAAACAAAGCTAAAAGAAATGTTGGAAAAAATCCATCCACCCAGTCAGAAGTTATGGGCCAAACAATTCAGCCATCTTGGATTCAGCCATCTTGAAAGTGTTGTAGCTCTGCGTTTTGGGGATATACTAAATGACATACATGGTATTTTAAGTTGGCTAAGGAACACTGCATATGATATAATTTTGAAAATCAACATGGGTCCGAGTGGGATTCGAACTCACAACCTCCATATCTGTAATCCAGGACCTTTGCCATTGATACTAAACAGTCCCTCCAGGATTTTGCACTGGGATTTTGTGATTTTTGCGGTCAAAATGCCTGATTTTGTGGCGGCATTTTCTCATTTTTTGCAAAGATTTTGCGGCATTTTCTCATTTTTTGCAAAGATTTTGCACCCCTTTCTGGATTTTTTTGGTAACTGAAAACCACAATCAGTCTAAGCAGGCTTAAGACAAAAGAGAGAGAGATTCAGAAACACACTTCCTATATAATAGAATAATAAAATATTGACAATAATAAAATATTGTCAAAAACTGCCAGAGCGTCTTATAAGCCAGTGCGTCCAATGTGTAAAAAAATCATGGCCGCGACACTCATAAATCTCTGTCGATATTTTAGAACGACTTCGGGGGAAAACGGGACTGCGCGTTATGAAAAAATACTTGTGGGTATAGCCTACCAGTAGGCTAATGAAGAGCGTCGCGGGGTACAGTAGCCAGCGTTACCAATGTCACCTGTTGGAAGACGCGTCTCTCTCTCTCTCTCTCTCTCTCTCTCTCTCTCTCTCTCTCTCTCTCTCGTATTGCACGCTGTTGCATATTATTTGCTTGATGCAAAGTTGTGATGGCATACACGCTCTCGTTGACATGGTTGTGTGCATGGTTGCATGGATTCGCAAGACTTTATTGCAATAACACAGTGGAAGGGCCGTTCACTTCCTATCCACAGTTCCGAATCCTTTGCGATCGGCACTACAGTGATTGTTATCAGAAGGCTTGTGCCTACGCATAGACATAGACCCTTAAATTACAAACATAGCGAACATTGAAAAAAGATCAGACAACGACCGTCGGGTAGCATGCTCATGAAAGCGACAGGGGAGAGTGGAGAAGTTGCTCAAAAATGTAGGCTAACGTAGGCCTAAGATGTTTGCTACTGTGCGACAGCACCGCCACTATTTGATGACTGCATACACTTCTTCGTCATGGATAAATGGGCAACAATACTTTTTCCAGCCAGGATTGCACTGAAAAGTATGCTACTGCTGTTAAAAAAAGGTCACGGGTGTCCGACGCCTGCGTAGGGAGGGGAGGCGAGAGACGCGGAGCAGCTGAGATGAGGGTCGACTTGCGAAATAGCAGGCAATTATTTTTTCAATGTTTCAGTGACATATTAACAAAAATGCTTCCTATTGGATTTCGTCTCCGGTGGTATTGTAGTCACATATTTACTTTTTTTGACGAAAAAATAAAATCAATAAACTCCACAGAATGTTGAAGGGGACAAAGTGGAAAATTTTGCGGGGAAAATGCGGCTTTACAGGAATTACGTGGCATCGTGAAATTATGCGGAATATCATTGAATTTGCATGAATCCACGCGATCGCTGAATCGCGAAAAACTGGAGGGACTGTTAAATGACATACAATACATGGTATTTGAAGTTGGCTAATGAACACTGTATATGATATAATTTTGAAAATCAACATGGGTTCGAGTGGGATTCGAACTCCCAACCTCCATATCTGTAATCCAGCACATTTGCCATTGATACTAAATGACATACATGGCATTTTAAGTTGGCTAAGGAACACTGCATATGATATAATTTTGAAAATCAACATGGCTTCGAGTGGGATTCGAACTCCCAACCTCCATATCTCTAATCCAGCAGCATTCCCATTGAGCCAAGCAGCTGGCTGTCTTAAACATTCCAGCTAGACAATATCACATTGCATTGAAGAGCTGAACAATAGACTTCTAGAATGGTAGTTGCAGCGCCAGGAGTGTTAGTATGTTACCTGTGATGACGTAACCAGCCGGCCGGATATAGACCGGTCGGGCTTATTGCTGTACTGTTCACCCGGTGTCTATCATTAAACACCACACTCAACTTGATCCTCGCGTTTGTGATTCCTGGACTCTTTCCCTTTACTGGCGTGGTGGCAGCGCTTTTCGAAATCACGTTTCCAAATGAAGATGGATTAAACTCCGCGTGGGCTTCGGTGTCCGGTCTGAGGGAATCACAGGTGGATTATAAAAGCCATCTCCAAGACGCGACGGTGAAAGTAGGTCAACATGGCGGCTTCACACAGAGCACCGAAGCAGTGGTGTTTGACGAAGATTGAAACAGTGAATTCGTTCGAGAACTGGCGGCAGAATTTACTCTACACGCTGTCGTTGGATAATGAGTTCGCTCCGTTCCTGGTCAGCGGCGTGCAGTGGGAGAAGAAGTCCAAAGCTTCGCCATTCAGAGGATTTACGGATGATGCGGAGCCTGTGCCTGCTGCGCAGCGCCGCACAAGGCAACGCAAAGTAAGCATGCTTGAACTGATGCTTGGACAGATCGCAAATTATTGCCCCGTAATTTCACGCCTTTCTATTGTGAAAAATTCAACTTCTGCTGACCAAATATGGCAAACAATTCGCCAGCATTATGGCTTTCAGTGCACTGGGGCTCATTTCATTGACTTTGTTGCTATAAAGTTAGAGCCTAATGAAAGACCTGAGGACTTATACCAACGTCTAATGGCATTTATGGAGGATAATTTACTGCATAAAGACTGTGGCATTAGCCATATGGGGTTTGCTGTGACAGAAGATGAAGAGCTTTCCCCCTCTTTGGAGAACTTTATTGTGCTTACATGGCTACGTTTGATACACACCGACTTGCCTAGGCTGGTAAAACAGCGGTATGGCACTGAACTGAGGTCGCGCACTGCATAAAGCCAGAAATTTCACAAGCCCTGGAGTCATTGCTGGAGGAGGTGCAGGCCTCTGAGGATGCTAGGGCAATGCGAGCTGCTGTGTCCGAGCGCCCCAAGAGGAGGAGTTTCCCTGGCAGGCCAGAGAGAGCCTGTCCACTGTGCAGAGAGGCCAGGAGGCCAGACAGCCATTTTCTCAGTAAGTGCCCCTTTCTCCCTCCTCATGACAAGACATACATGGCAAAGGCCCGCCGGGTACTCGACGGGCAGAGTGATGCGTCAGATTGCGCTGAAGAGGATGAAGCTGCGTCGCCCTCTCTCGTGCAGCGTGTGTTAATAAAACAGTCCCCTTATCTTGATGCCTTTCTCAACCACCTCCCTGTGCGACTCACCATTGACAGTGGAGCCACTGCCAATATGATGAGGGCCTCCTGTGCCACGAGACTGGGCATTACAGTTACAAGCAGTACACAGTCTGTGCACCAGGCAGATGGCTCGTCCCCCTTGAGGGTCATGGGGGAAACACAGACTTACTTCCAAAGAGACAATCAGAGACTTTACTTTGAGGGGCTCGTAGTGGAAAATCTTGATTCAGACATTTTAGCTGGCATCCCATTCATGACACAAAACGATGTGTCAGTCAGACCTGCCAAGCACCAGGTGTGTCTGGGTGACAGCATCTACAGCTATGGGTCACAGACCGTGGTCACAGACAGACACGCTGTGCGGCGCGCCCATGTGATACGCGCCCAGGCTAGAGCTACAGTGTGGCCGAGCCGGTCATTTTAGTGTTTGAACAGTGTCTCTATCTCGAAAGGCCTAGGAGGAGATCCATTTTCTATTTTTGCTGCCCTATACAAGAGAACCAATAATAAAACAATAATAACTAGATTGCATTCTCACAGAAAATGCTGGAAGCGGGCTTGCCTTTTGGGGCAGAGATGAAACAAAGTACTATTGAGAAAACAAAGCTAAAAGAAATGTTGGAAAAAAAATCCATCCACCCAGTCAGAAGTTATGGGCCAAACAATTCAGCCATCTTGGATTCAGCCATCTTGAGAGTGTTGTAGCTCTGCGTTTTGGGGATATACTAAATGACATACATGGTATTTTAAGTTGTCTAAGGAACACTGCATATGATATAATTTTGAAAATCAACATGGCTTTGAGCGGGATTCGAACTCACAACCTCCATATCTGTAATCCAGCCCCTTTGCCATTGATATTAAATGACATACAATACATGATATTTGAAGTTGGCTAAGGAACACTGCATATGATATAATTTTGAAAATCAACATGGCTTGGACTGGGGTTCGAACCCCCAACCTCCATATCTGTAATTCAGCACATTTGCCATTCATACTAAATGACATACATGGCATTTTAAGTTGGCCAAAGAACACTGCATGATATAATTTTGAAAATCAACATGGCTTGGACTGGGGTTCGAACCCCCAACCTCCATATCTGTAATTCAGCACATTTGCCATTCATACTAAATGACATACATGGCATTTTAAGTTGGCCAAGGAACGCTGCATATGATATAATTTTGAAAATCAACATGGCTTCGACTGGGGTTCGAACCCCCAACCTCCATATCTCTAATCCAGCAGCATGCATTCCCATTAAGCCAAGCAGCTAGCTGTCATGCACAGTCCAGCAAGACTATATCACATTGCATTGAAGAGCTGAACAATAGACTTCTAGAATGGTTGCTCGCACCTGCTCGTTAAGAATAGAATCTTGAGACAGTGACAGTTGAAATGGAACCCTTCATTGACTGCACCTGTTCTGATTGACTGAATGACAGTTAGTATTGTGCTGTAAACAGGGGACAGAATCAGACCCAGTATTTTGTCTTTACAAGATCGTTGTAAAAAAACTAAAAGGAGTTGGCACGTGTCCTTTTCACAGATCGGAGTCATGCATGTGATCTCTCTAACAGTCTTTGAATGAAGTTTATAGGTTAAATGGTTCAGGCACAAATGGACCTCCGTGTGGGACATGCGCTGATCTCTTGAAAAATGCACTTTTGGAAAGACTGGGAACCTCCATAGACCCAGGCATGTTTAAAAAAAAAAAAAAAAAAAAACCTGCCATTTAAAAAGTATTGGGAGTTGGGAGATGAAACTTTGACAATTTGGAGACATCCCATAGAGCTCGCTAACAACGCGTCAACTAAACTTCTAGGTGAAAGTGTTGATGTTTTATGACCAAAAAAGCCTCCTACACTCTAATCTCTAGAGTGGCGGAACCTTGGTTCATGAAGGTTCCACCATTGTTTTCAATGGGGACCCAAGCTTTCACAAAATCGCCAAAAACGGGACAACGACAAGAGACACGGACAAGCCTATAACTATACGCGATCTCCAAGCCGAGCCGGTCGTTTTAGTGTTTGAACGGTGTCTCTATCTCGAAAGGCCTAGGAGGAGATCCATTTTCTATTTTTACTGCCCCTGCACAAGACCAACTAGATTGCATTCTCACAGAAAATGCTGGAAGCGGGCTTGCCTTTTGGGGCAGAGATGAAACAAAGTACTATTGAGAAAACAAAGCTAAAAGAAATCTTGGAAAAAATCCATCCACCCAGTCAGAAGTTATGGGCCAAACAATTCAGCCATCTTGGATTCAGCCATCTTGAAAGTGTTGCAGCTCTGCGTTTTGGGGATATACTAAATGACATACATGGTATTTTAAGTTGGCTAAGGAACACTGCATATGATATAATTTTGAAAATCAACATGGCTTCGAGCGGGATTCGAACTCACAACCTCCATATCTGTAATCCAGCCCCTTTGCCATTGATATTAAATGACATACAATACATGATATTTGAAGTTGGCTAAGGAACACTGCATATGATATAATTTTGAAAATCAACATGGCTTGGACTGGGGTTCGAACCCCCAACCTCCATATCTGTAATTTAGCACATTTGCCATTGATGCTAAATGACATACATGGCATTTTAAGTTGGCCAAGGAACACTGCATATGATATAATTTTGAAAATCAACATGGCTTGGACTGGGGTTCGAACCCCCAACCTCCATATCTGTAATTCAGCACATTTGCCATTCATACTAAATTACATACATGGCATTTTAAGTTGGCCAAGGAACACTGCATATGATATAATTTTGAAAATTAACATGGCTTCGACTGGGGTTCGAACCCCCAACCTCCATATCTGTAATTCAGCACATTTGCCATTGATGCTAAATGACATACATGGTATTTTAATTTGGCTAAGGAACACTGCATATGATATAATTTTGAAAATCAGAATCGCTTCAAGTGGGATTCGAACTCTCAACCTCCATATCTCTAATCCAGCACATTTGCCATTGATAATAAATGACATACATGGCATTTTAAGTTGGCCAAGGAACACTGCATATGATATAATTTTGAAAATCAACATGGCTTCGGGTGGGGTTCGAACCCTCAACCTCCATATCTCTAATCCAGCAGCATGCATTCCCATTAAGCCAAGCAGCTAGCTGTCATGCACAGTCCAGCAAGACTATATCACATTGCATTGAAGAGCTGAACAATAGACTTCTAGAATGGTTGCTCGCACCTGCTCGTTAAGAATAGAATCTTGAGACAGTGGCAGTTAAGATGGAACCCTTCATTGGGAGCACCTGTTCTGATTGACTGAATGACAGTTAGTATTGTGCTGTAAACAGGGGACAGGATCAGACCCAGTATTTTGTCTTTACACGGTCGTTATAAAAAAAACTAACAGGAGTTGGCACGTGTCCTTTTCACAGATCAGAGTCACGCATGTTATCTCTCCAACAGTCTTTGAATGAAGTTTATAGGTTAAATGGTTCAGGCACAAATGGACCTCCGTGTGGGACATGCGCTGATCTCTTGAAAAATGCACTTTTGGAAAGACTGGGAACCTCCATAGACCCAGGCCTGTTTTTTTTTTACAAACCTGCCATTTAAAAAGTATTGGGAGTTGGGAGATGAAACTTTGACAATTTGGAGACATCCCATAGAGCTCGCTAACAACGCGTCAACTAAAGTTCTAGGTGAAAGGGAAAATGGACACAGACAAGCCTATAACTATACATGATCTCCAAGCCGAGTTGGTCATTCTAGTGTTTGAGCGGTGTCTCTATCTCGAAAGGCCTAGGAGGAGATCCATTTTCTATTTTTGCTGCCCTGCACAAGACCAATAATAAAGAAACAGGACTTAGAGATGACTATAATCGGGCCTTGCTCTGCAAGGGCCTTGCTCCCATTGCTCCGCAAGCCCGCTTAATAACAATATGATAATATTCATAAACTACACACGCTTTCATATGGCATATAACAAGCTATGATAACCAACTGCAAAATGGCTGTAGAGGCCTTGCCAGTTTACTACTACATAGAACTAAAACGTATAGAGCATATTGGAGTCATGTACAATATGATGTACAACAGTATAGTAGGAATGAGTTATATTACTGTTACCACTCCAATTCTTATTGAGGACATCTTGGAGGTTCAAACAAGTCACGTGGAACCTTGGAAAAGTGGTCTAGATCCAGACATCATAGCACAATGTAATTGCAGAGGAACTGTATCGCTGATGCTGGTTGCTAATGAAGATGCTTTGCCTAGAAACCGTTGCTATGCAAAAAGTTACACCAAATACAGCTTTAACTTGTACAAAATGCAGCAGCAAGGGTTATTACAAAAACAAGGAAGTTCGACCACATAACTCCAATTTGGAGATCGCTGCATTGGCTCCCAGTAAGCTTCAGAATTGATTTTTAAGGAAATACATCTTGTGTTTAAATCATTAAATGGAATCGGACCCTCTACTGGATATGTTTCAGCTGTATGCACCAACCAGGTCACTAAGGTAAACGGAGAAGAATTTGCTGGTGATTCCAAAGGCCAAAACAAAGTGTGGATAAATAGCCTTTAGGTGCTACGCTGCAAAGCTTTGGAACCAGCTTACAGATGGTGTAAAAAATCACCAACTGTTGATAGTTTTAAATCTAGACTGAAGACAAAGCAGTTCTCAGATGCTTTCCCCTAGCTTCATTCTTATTTTTTATTTTTTTACCTTATGTTTTATCTTAATGTTTGAAATGTTCTTTGATTCTAATTTCTTTCATTCTTCCTTGTTTCCTTTCTTTTTTTGCATTTGTTTATTTTTGTGAAGCACATTGAGTTGCACCTGTGTATGAAAATGCGCTATACAAATAAATTTGCCTTGCCTTGCCTAATCCCCAATCTGGTAAATTAAACTTGTGCGATTTTCACACTGTGTCCCAACATATGTTAGTGACAAGCACCACACCAGACGCCTTGCATGGGGCACCTAAGTCACGCCCTCTACTTTCTGGTTCATGGGACATAGGGGGTGAAAAAAAAATTATCACGTTGTTTTAAATGAGTCGTTTTTCGACAACATTCCAAACCTTGAACCTCCATTTATGCACCACAAGTCCACCACGACTCGCCTTGTTCACTTCCATTCATTTTTTTGCAACTGACTGCCCCATGAACCAAGAAGTAGAAGGCGTGACTGGTGCCCCATTCACATAGCCCCCAAAGAAGGCGTTATAAGGTGGCTGGCATGATAGCAGGTATCCCCAAAAAACAAAGAGTGGCGAATCTCCCCCTAGCAGGGGAGGCTAATTCGGCTAACTTGGGCAAGGCTGGTCATCCGCGGGTCCATGCAGTCACGTGACCTGGAGGCTGGGTCATGTAACACTTCTACTGCGCACCGTCACGAATATGTCGCAGGAGGGAGCTCTAACATAAGGCATTACTACCGATTCCCTCGAATGAGTTGTAATCTGGTTGCCCCTTCTGGGCCTCCACCTAATCAGCGACCTAACCCTTTTCATTCTGATTTCGAGCCTAGTGTGTGCACGGTTTCGATTCTGTCTGTTAGCAAGCAAAATGTATGTCACATACCCCAATCTCCACCGGGTTGTACTGTGTGGATACCCCTGAGTTTTCGAGATCAAAACCCGTACCTGGCACCACTCCCCATTCACAGCGTTCGGTTATTTCTATAATACCCGCTTCCTTTTCCTTTTCTCCGAAGGGTCCTGATTCAGTACCCGACATTGTTGGTGCTTCGTGTGTACTTCAGCCAATGTGTTCGGTGTAGTCTAACACTTCTTATCGCCATGTCCTAATTAATGCTTCCCTCTCTCCCCCTCGAGTGGGCGAGCTGGTTACGGAGTCTGAGAAAACTCTCATTCTCTCTAAACGCAGATCACTGCGTTTGGCTCACGTTTTTTAATCTCTCCAGCCGTGCCACCCAGTGCGTCACAAGTATGTTTGGAGTCCCTACTAGTACCGCGCAGCGCGCAGAGAGTGCCTATGCCATCGCCAAATGCCGTGCGTAATGCGCCTAGATCGCTTTCGCCGGTTTTCCCCCCTTCTTCCCCCATCAGAGGGGATAGGGTTATTGCACCTCTAGCAGTGGAGCATGAAGCTCCCATGGGCTTAAATAGGGAACGTATCTATCTGGATCAGTGTTCACGCTAGAATTCTTACTGGCCGGACAAGTGGCCGGCTGCATTGCAGAATACCGGACATTTAGACTATCTAACGGACCTTCCCTCATATAGCCAAACACACACTCCCTAATGGGTCAAAGTGGCTAGTAAATAGGTCTTTTCTACCAGCAAAACTTAAATTTCACTAGCATTGGGCCAGTTGGCTGGTGTTAAAGAGCCAGCTGCTTGTATGCACGAGGAGCAAACGCGCGCTCTCTTTCACATACCCGAGAGCTCGAACGAACTGAAAGAAAAAAAGCAGCCAGCCAACGTGCTGCGCGCATAGGCATATCTAGCCAAGTTATCGACTGAAAACAAACCCGAAGAGGATTTCCCTTCTCAAATTGTGTAACGATGTGATGACTGTAATGGTTGTGCAGTAGGCTAACGGTAACAACTCTACTGAAATTTGACCTGTATTGCGTTGTGTTCCTGCGCTCTAAAGGGAATTGACACGTTCCGTACGACGCTCTATGTGGGCGTGTGAGATACATCCACTAGCCATTTTGGCCGGTGATGAAAAAAGTGATAAAGCCCTGCATGCACTTTTACTGGGACTTCTCATGAGCATATCGTTCTCTGAAATGTTTAATTTGACCCTCGACTGTAGCCTAGCCTACCACCACCATTTTTCAGTAGAGGTAAAAGTGAAAGTGATTCGATGCTGCAATGCTGCGTATGCCATTGCATTGGGTCCCAGGCTTGACTTCGCAACTGGGCAAGAAACGGTTTTGCAAGCGCAATGCCTTTTGTATTTACTGATAAAATATATTTTTTTAAAAACTGAATTGTTCCTCGACATCAGTCAGCGTGAGTCAAGTGATAGGGAAGCAACTTGATTGGGGAGAACGCCGTGGGGGACGAGAGCGCAAGCAACACTATTGCGTGCGGTTTAGACTATGACACGTTCATTTACATAGGCTATTCATAACTATTTTCGGCTTTGTTCAGTTTCATATCACTGGCGTTTTGTGTAACAATTAGTATTTAAAATGAGCTAATATTATTTAGTGATTAATTTTAGTAATTTTTTGTCGGACATTTTGGCCGGTCACATTTTATTTTGCCGGTCATTCATGATGCAAAACGGCCAATGTCCGGCCACAGCCGGCTAACGTGAACCCTGATCTGGATGCGTTTGGTTTTCCTGATAATGCCATACGAACTATCCAGGGAGTGAGAACAGTTTCCACTAGATTCCTGTATGATCTTAAAGGGGAATAATGTTTTTTTAGTATGTGGGGCCTTACTTCCAGACAGAGCCATACAGAGAACAGAGTTACGCGATTGGAGGACCAGGAATTAAATTGCAGCCCCGCCTTTCAGCGAGATAAGGTTGTTCCTAAAGCCTGCTGTCTTCCCATAGACTCAACACAGAACCACCACATTAACAGCCAAAAATAAGGACTAACGAACTATACTGCGGGGTAATCACCACAAATATGTAAACTATCAACTGTCTCGGTTGTGATAATCACAACAGTTTTACCACCTATGATGTTTATCTGAAGTTATTACTACGAACAGCAAGTCTTGTCATATTCCCTGCATTGCATCGCATTGCATTTGCTGTGTGCTACGCCCACTACTAGGAACTAACATTCGCAACGCTGAGCAGTACTGAGAAGCTAAAACAGCTAATTTTGCTAATGAGGAAGTCGGCCCTAGCAGACAGCGGAGATCGCCTGACTCTGTTCTCTGTATGGCTCTGCTTCCAGAGTAAAACACATCACCCTACACACCCCTACAACTTTTGATTTTCGAATTTGGTGCAGTTCCGTTTTAAAAACAAACAATATGATGTTATTTTCCGAAAGTGCCTTGGGCTCTGGATGGCAGGGATGTCTTCCTCCCTGAGCCAACCTTGTGCCTGACATCATACCTGGGATGTTACAGTCCTTGTTTACCTTAGAAAGGTGGGTGGGGCTGATAGTCATCACAGGGTGGGTAGGAGAGGGTAAGGGTGTCATTGGGGTCGTCAGGTGGGCGCCTCCCATCTCAGGTGTTTTGTTGACAGGTGGGCGCCTCCCATCTCAGGTGTTTTGTTGACAGGCCCACGACACCTCAGGGGGGTTCAACAGCAACACCTGGCATCCCAGGTGTGCCCCCTTCTGCCATACCCCCTTCTAGACTGCCCCCTAGCGTCATCTCATCTCGGAGCCCAGGGGCCTCATTTATCATCAGTTCGTAGAATGTCTTCTAAATTATGTCTTACGAGTGAAATTTAGAGTGTTCGCAAGTACAGAAAAATCGGGATTTATCAAACATGCGTTGGCTGTTCCTACGCACACGTCTGCATGATAAATCCCACACCTTCCAAATCACTGTGCACGCGCGCATTCGGGGTAATTTGCATCCCGAAATGCCTCCAAGTAACCATATATGGTATTAAAATATATTCAAATGCCATGTTAATTCAAAGGCCCCACCCTGTTTGGACAAACATGAACACGCTTGGACACACGCGCCAGTCGAAGCGCTGGCGGGAAGTGCGGATATAGAAACATTTCCGCGACAGAAGTGGAGGTGCTTTCGACAGGAGTAGGACAGTTTCAAAATAAGTAAAAGAAGGAGACACGCATGGACGAAAGCACTGTAAAATAGCACAATGTCATACTCCATTGTCATTCAAAGCAAACTGTTCCTTGCACGGTCAATATTATTTGCAATTTCGTGTTTCTTCCACTCGCACGCATGGTCTGAGATGTGCATAGATTTAGGCACATTTCTATGTTCAAGTACATGTTCATAAATCCCACACTTTGCTCAGGAATGGTCGCACGCAAGCTTTACGCACAGATCTATGCCTAAGAACGCTTGATGAATGAGGCCCCTGGTCTTTTCTCTCCTTCTTATCCAGAGCAGCACCAGACAGGGCTTTGATGGATTGGCTTTGGGCCTGGCCTCTGATTCCCATGTCCTTGAGGAAATTGGTCTCTTTACAGGGAGAACTAGCCAGCCCCGTGGTTCAGCATCTGCTGCCAGCTCAGCATACTTAAGCTTCTTACACTCGAAGGCCTCACCAACCTTGTCCTCCCAGGGCACTTTGAGCTCTGCGATGTAGACTCTTTGAACTGAAGGGGACCACAGCACGAGACCTGGCCTGATGTTGGTCATGGCAATCTCCTCTGGTAAGCAGAGCCTCTGCTCCAGGTGTACCAGGAGTCTCCAGTCTCGTACTAGTTTTCTGGGCTCTGATTTTGTTGGGCAGATCTCCCCTTTGTGGACAAACTGTCAAGAAGCTGTGAGATGTGAGGAAGTTTGGGGCAGGGAATTGACGAGCGTCCGTCTAATCTCCAGGGAAGCTGACTGATTGTGCCGCCAGGTGTAACGACCCTTTTCAAGGCTTATTTTGCAGCCAAACATGATGTGCTTCCAGGAGATGAAGAGAGATCTTCGCCGTACCATTGGCTGAGGTTTGTTGGTGATGGTAGGACGTCGTACGTGGCCCACAGGAGAAAACTAGTTCGGAAAGCTTCCATGTCCCATATCTCCTTCCAAGACATCTTCCCAACACATCCATCGTGAAACGGCCTTTGTGCACCTTGCAGCCTGCTCTTCTCTGTGGATCTCCTTGACAACAAGCCCACGTCGCTGTAATGGCGATGCCTTGCACCAGGCAGGTTTCCTCTTCCCCTCTGCACATGGCCGGCAATGTCTCTGTGTTTAAGGGACGCTTTCGCCTGTTGTGTTGCTGCTGCTGGAGTACACTTCCTCCCAGTTGCAAGGGTGGGATCGTTTCTTGCTACGCAGGGGTCTCGAGACTCAGTTAGCATCATCTTCAGCTGCTCTTGTACTCCTCTGAGAGACTGTACAACGGTAGCTCCAAGATCCCTTTCCCATAGAGTCCTATGTTGGTAATGCACTTGGGAAGACCTCGCCATTTTCTGACAAAGGAGCTGACCAACCTCTCAAGCTTTGTCAACCTTTGACATTGGCATCTCACAGATGGTCAGAGGCCTCATCAAGCGAGGTATGAGACAAAACTGAAGGCACCAAAGTTTCAGCCTGCCAGGGAGCATTGTCTTATCGATGTTCTGAAGACCGCTGGAGGCATCCTGTCTGAGCTGTTCCAGCTGGACTGTGTCCTTGAGGTTTGCATCGTACCAACGCCCCAGGGTCTTGATTGGCTTTTCTACCACAGTTGGTATGGGCTCCTCACCGATGTAGAAGCATTGCTTTTCATGAAGGCTACATTACCAGATAGTCGGGTAAACAAGGGCTGACTCGGGTAGACCACCAACATCTGATAGCCTACTGAATTGGGGGAGGGGAGCAATTGTGTCCTCCGAGACACACACACTGCTAATCACTCTCCCTCTCTTGTCCGTCTCTCCTTCTTTCTTGTTGTTGCTCATTGTTGCTAATATGCGCGTCTGGATAGGCAGTGTGGTCAGTGTTTTTAAAAGGAAAACTATGTTATTTGTGAACAGTCTGCTTTTCTCTGTTGGGTTATGTTGGGTGTGTGAGTGACAACTGCCAAGTGTCGTCCTTGTGACTTCAAAAACCCATGCAAGTTTTCAAAAACAGGCGAAACTTTTCAGGACATCAACTTGTTTGCTGCTATTAATATAAGGCAAGCTTTAGTGCAATGTCGAAGTGTAATGAAGAAGTATAGTCTAATGTCAGGAGAAGTCTCTCTCTCTTTCCCACACTTCGTGGAATTAACAGAATCGCCCGCTGCTGCAGCGCATTGAGAGGATGAAATGTTCACAAGCACCAATAATACCCCGTCCTCATCCCACTATTCAATTGTGCTACCTTACATGTTTTTGGGTAGCGGCAGCTGTGTAGGCCTACATCAGGTAATAAGCAATATTAGGGGAAGCGGCCGATACCCGTTTTAAAGTCTTTGCCAAATTTAAAATCCCATCTCTCTGGAGAGACGGGACAGCCTTCATTAATTTTGTTTATGGCTGTTTGCCTCAGTTTTAATAGCCTGGCTACTGGTTCAAATTGTAAGCATACAAACTACGTATCCTGAGGATATCTGTTCCTACAGAAATAATTAACAATTGTCACATCGGGGGCGGAATTGGGAGACGGTGAATGCAGGACAGAATAATAAAAAAATAAAAAAACGTTGTGTTAAAATTCACGTGGCTGTATTGTTTAAGGCTCACACCTGTGTTATTGTCAAATGCCCAATGTTAAATAAAACATGCAATTTGCTGACTATATTTACACTAAAAGTGGGGGAGGCATAAGTGAACAAGAGCCGTCTTTCCACGGACCTGGATCTACACTAGTAGGGTTGGAAAGGGGGGGTCCACGTGCACCCCCCGGAATGTTTTATGCCACCTGATTTATTTGTATCTTTAAAGTGTCTCCTTTCAGAATTTGACAGGTACCAAGCTGAAATAATGTATCATGACCTTCATTTTTAACAATTTAATGCACCTGACTGGAACCCAACAGATTGAAACAATGATACAGGATAGGTCATAACTTTTGACGTGAACTACATACAGAGACAAATTAAAACATTTTCCCATAGAATATTGACCTGAGTAATGCAAATAAGTTGTTGTGTTTGACTTTTGACAACATTTAAACAGCATATTGACCAAAAATTCAGTTGAAATGTTGTCAAATGTCAAAGAAAACAACTTGATTTCATTTCTCGGGTCAATATTGTATGGGAAAATGTGTTAATGTGTCTCTGTACGTAATTTACTTCAAAAGTTATGACCCATTCTGTATCATTGTTTCAATGTCGGGTTTCAGTCAGGTGCATTAAAGGGTCAAAAATGGAGACTGTGGGTCAATATTTCAGCTTAATACCCGATATAATGCTCACATTTACACTGCAAATGATAAAGGAAGAGCAGGTAGTGGAAAAAAGACGATACAACTCGAAAGAATGAAAAGATAATTGAGTGTCTACATATTTTAGGCCATTTTATTGTTTATGACCAAATAGGCTGTTTTTTTATACAATTTTATTTTGGTAACACTTTACTTGACGTGTTACTGCATAACACATTCATAACAGCTGTTATAATGTCTACACGAAGCATTCATGATTGTTTCATAACACATTCATAACAAACCTTCCATGAACGTACCGTACAGAATGGCCGCAACTTGTCAAAATAAAAATCAACAACCGCAAACGAGAACCATACCCCATCGGATCCACCGCGCCTTTCTGCATTGCATCTGGGTCAATGATTTCAACAGCGTCAAGGTGTAGAAGACCCATTTTTGATTTATAATGTAAGATTTGCATACCGGTAGGCTGGTTTTGTGATATTTTGCTAATTAGCATGTTATATAGGCTACCGGTTCCAGGCACTGTAGCCAACTATGGGTCTAGCTAGCTACCCGTTGGTTGCAAATAGCACTAGTCCAGAACTAGTGTTCTATTCGCAGTTCACCTTTTACCTCGTCCTCTGCCAGTGTACCTGTCTGCCTGAGATGTGCACACATGTTCCCCAGACCACGGTTCTTCAGCTGCTGCACGTCCGGGCTTCTCACCACCTGCTCCGCTGCACTTGCCCGTTACGGGATGGTGGATGGAATCTTCACATGATAACCAAACCATACACACTCCCAAAATCCATCCTTTCCCTTAAAATCAATAAACTGATGTTTTCACAATGCAACTAGCAGCTCAATCTCTTCATTTCCTGACCAATTAGATGTAGAGAGATAAGATATTCCTGAAATAATAACAAAGGCCAGAGTGAGAAAAAAATGCTATTCGGGTAGCACCAATATATTTACCAGATTATCAGGCTATGAATACTTGTTAACTCAAGTGAAGTGACACTGGATGTAGACTTCATAAGACATTCATGACATAATTATACCTTAAGTGTAAATTAAAGCCATTCTAGTTGCACCCGATAACTAAAGTGACATTAGATTTAGACTTCATAAGATATTCCTGAAATAATAATGAAGGCCATAGTGTAAAAAATGCTATTCAGGTTGCGCCAATATATTCATCAGATTATCAGGCTATGAATACTTGTTAACTCAAGTGACACTGGATGGAGACTTTATAAGACATTCATGAAATAACTACGAAGGCTGGAGAGTGTTCATGCAATTCAGGCTGCATCAACACAGTTGTGGGAGTCTACCACCCAGAACTTGCCAACAAATACTTTAACTCTTGTGTACAGTTACTGCACTGAAAAAAGAAATAACAGAAAATACACATCCGTGTGGCACCAGATTCTCTTCCCTTTGCACTTATTTAGTCCTGCTCTAGTTGCACCGGATTGCCACTTTAGAAGCACAGAGTGCGTATTTTCTTTGTTTTTCCATCTTTATCTATGTTTCAACAATAAAATACATATATTAAATGATCTAAATAAATGCATATTTATTCAATGAAATCTGGTGATCCAAAATCAATTTGCTTTTTTACCGTAGTTAACTCCCATTTCAGACACACAACACAAAATGAGATTTTTCCCCCAAAATCTTTTTACTCTTCATCAAAACAGCAAGTACAGACAAACATAGCCACCGTAAATATCACACCGGTGTTGACCACGTGTTCCCCACAAGTTACTTTGAGACACTTGGAGATCAAGAAGTGTAAAAAAAAAATATAGTATACACCAATGTAGCATCTGCTAAAGAAGTACACTCAATCGGCGCCAGGCGCTGTTTTATTCACTAATATACCATCACTTAACAGTCCCGTGGCCCACTCATTCTGTCAACCACCGCTGTGTTGTGAGTGACAGTGGTCCTGTTCAGTGTCCCTTTGTCGCAACATTACCCCCTCAGGTCAATGTTCCTCGCCCCGAGATTACCATGAACTTCATCCGTAACAGCGTGAGCTTAATAGTCCACAAGTTAATAAGACAAAAAGTCCCTGAGGCGAGCGGGTGGTCTCCGCCTCTACTCTAGTCAAGGAGGCCGAAGGAGAGTCTCGCCGTGCACCAGGGGAGGAGAGAGTGAGAGGTGTTCAGGGTGTATGTGTGGGTGGGTACCCAAGCATGTCTGTTACCCCTGGTTGGTGGCTGCTTTGCATTTGACTGTGTGGGTGTGTCCTGTGTGAGGAGAGGAAAGGGGGGACTGTGTGGGGGTGTCTGCAAACGTGTATCCGTGGTCAGGTGTGGCTAATGGTTGTGTGGTCATGGGGCGTGTGGAGGGGGGGTTGCTGTGTGGTACATCCAGGGTTCATACACTTTTTCACCAATTTTTTTCCATGACTTTTCCATGACTTTTCCAAAACCTTTTCCTAAATTTCCAGGACACAAAAAACAATGACCAATCGCGCGCGGGGGGTGGGGGCGTATTACATTACAGGCTATATTACGTAGCCTATATTATAAATATGTAATTACTGTATATATTTATACTATAGACTATGGCATATTATATTATATATTACATAGCCTTATTACAAATATGTAAACAATAAACATAGTCATACTAGGCCTATATATTTTATCTTTTACTACAAGCTATAAGCAACCATTATACTTCATGTTGTATTACATTAATTCTGCTATAATTCACCAATGTTATATAATTCGCTTGTCTAATGTACAGTCAGAAATGAAAATGAATAGGCCTAGGCCAGCCTATAGCAAATTAGGTCGTGAAATCATCATGAAGACACATTTGTATCAACATGCTCTCTATGGAGATGGATAAATGCTCATCCTGCCCAAGTAAGAAATCATAGGCCTGCCTACTACACCTGCCTAAGCACAACAGTCCAAAGCTCCTGTAAGAATGATAATGTTGTCATTTGTTGTGGTCCTTGCTGGAGCAAAAAAGAGAGAGAGAGAGAGAGAGAGACTGCACTGTTCGTGGCATAGTTCTAGTCTGACGCCCACTCAAGGAGATGCTAGGGTGAGTTTCATTTTGTGTTGCAACGATCTGACCGATTTGAAAACAAAGCCACAGATGACTTTTTCAAACTCTAGTCACGCTGCCGTTTATGCCGTATTACAAAACAGGCGCGTCATGCAGACATTGGTAATCATTTGGCTCGCGGTCAGCTGCACATAGACTACTGTACGGATTTCATGTAATCTTTCAGCACACTGGACAAGTTCACTCGCAGGCAGCAGGTGCATTGCTTATCAATAGGCTATCAAAATCTCGGGGCTTACCAAAAGCATAAAGGTTCGCTTGGTGCCCTATCTGGCAAATTAAACCAAGACCAAACAGGTCTTAGGATTGTATTCCTTTTGACATTAGCTACGTTTCAGTGGAACAGCTAAATATTTTACAACGCGTATAACTGCTAACCTGTTAGTAGCTGTGGAGGTAACCGCTGTATCTTGCCCTTCAGGTGGCTAAGTGCCGCTGCTTCGCCCATATCGGACGGACACATCAAAACTTTCGTCCTCTCCAGCCATTGTTGATAATCTTTTCAGAAAGTTAAGCCGCGCATTGTTGAAGTAACACTTCGCGACATGCTGTAATATCGTACAGAACCACATTCTTTTCTAGGATTAGAGCTATGATCACCGCTCACCACCACGCACACGACACTACATCTAGCTTGCGCGTTACGAGGCGGGTTGCCGGGTGTGACTGATTTCTAGCGCCAAAAACGCTTGAAACCCGCCTGGATCCATTACAACATGCGTTATTTGAAACCCACTCAATTTGGCAACACATGGTTAGGCAGACGCAGCCTGCACTAGACAACATTTCCACGAGAACTCGGACATTTACATTTTATTACGCCGTGGCATCAACTTCATAGAGATAATTGATGAAACACTGGATGGATTTCCGTGACTTTTCCAAAACTTTTGACCAAAAATACGTTTTCCAAAACTTTTCCAGGCCTGGAAATTTGAATTTTCAAATTTCATAACTTTTCCAGGTTTTTCATGACCGTACGAACCCTGTACATCACCTCCCCAAGTCACTCCAGCACTTGACCATGGCCTACCCAGCGGCTGTCCAGTTTCGCGCAGCACCCCTTCCTCCGCTGCGGGCTGTAGAGTCGGACCAGTTCGCCCACCTCCAGTTCTCGGCTCCTGTGGTGCAGGTTCATAATTTCTCCTCTGCCACACGGCTGCTAAGCTCCAGCACTTGACCGTGGCCTACCCAGCGGCTGTCCAGTTTCGCGCAGCACCCCTTCCTCCGCTGCCGGCTGTAGAGTCGGACCAGTTTGCCCACCTCCAGTTCTCGGCTCCTGTGGTGCAGGTTCATAATTTCTCCTCTGCCACACCGCTGCTAAGCACCAACACCCTCAGTCCTGATCTGAAACAGAGAAGTGCAACAAGAAAATACTACATTAGCAATATACAAGATCTTAAATACAAATGCATACTTCAGAGCCAGATAAACATCTAGGTTATTTAGTGGTGCCCGCAGTCCAACTGATATTAAGGTCTGAGGACATAGCCACACACAGTTTTGAAAATGGCCATTTAAATTAATTGATGCCTGTATTATCATTTACAACCAGTGTTGGGAGTAACGAGTTACAAAAGTAACTAATTACTGTAATGCATTACATTTTTGAGTAACTCAGTAATGTAACTGATTACAGGGGGAAAAATCGGTAATATGTCCTCGTTACAATGCAAGTAACTTGCACATTACAACGCATTTTTTTTCACCTACATTTTGTGTGGGTATTTTGTTTTCTTTATACAATGTTCGCGGATCACCGCGAGATCAGCTATTGCATCTGATAGTAGGCCTACGTCTGCGCAGAGATTTTAAAGTTCCACGCAGAACATTGCTTCCTCTTTCACGCTTCGTCTCTCGAAATGGCAGGCTGACAAAGGATGACCGATCCAGAAGATCCAGCTTGCTCGTTTTCAAAATGGGTATATGCCCACTACTTTGACTTCATTGAAAATAAGGACGCCAAGAACATTTCAGTTAAATGCACACTGTAGGCCTACTTGAAACCCAAACCGTGTTCCACGTCGAAAAACAGTAGCCTACAAACAATTTGACGATTTGAAGAGGTGCCATAGCACTACCAAATTAGTCAGGAAAGGAGGGGATGCATCCCATTCTCACGAGACAGGGACACGGCAGGGTATCCGACGGGGGGATGAGTAGCCTACGTTGCACCCCCCTTCACTTTTGTTCAACTAAACATCACTAAAATTGAAATAAATCCATTTGAAATAAAATATTATACGTTCGCCTGCCTAAGTAGTGAAATTGAAAATGCTTGCTGTCGTTGCATCACTCTGTAGCCTATCACAGTAAATTCCAGCGCAATAGTTGCATGAATAGAACTAGCTGTTTGCGCAAAGTCGCAGAATATGCTGGCCGCGGTGCTGACTGAGCGCGCGTAAAGAATAATAGTTCTAGAGTTGTGAGTGAGTGACAAACTGATCTCTGCACAAAGTCACATGATTCAGGCGAGCCATGAGCTTGCAAACTGACTGGCTGGTATCCTCGCAATCATTTTTTCGCCTATAATTTCGTTCATTGATAAGACATTTTCCCCGGTGTGCTGTAGGCTACATAATTAATATTCAAAATGGGCCTACTGTAGCAATGCATGCATCTGCTCTTTTATCAATAATAATTTTGATTCAGTGAGGTGGCTTTATGTTTCAGCCATTTTTTTTTTAAACAGCGCTGGTGTGCATGGTAAGGTGTGGTAAGAAGAGAAAGGATTAATCATTGTATTGGTGAATCAATATTGTATGTGGGTAAGATGCAATTCCTGAAAATGTTGGTTTTCAGTCTGCAGGCTTCCAAAACGACTTGTGGATGGCAGGTGAAAGTCATGCCACCTCATAGATTTGCACTGTAGATTGCCAAATCCTTATTTCCAGTCATTTTGGCTAAAGTAACTAAAAGTAATGCAAAAGTAGTGTAATGCCTTACTTTTAAAAAAAAGTAATGTTGTAATGTAAGGCATTACTTTTAAATGACAGTAACATGTAATAAGTAGTGCATTACAGTTTTTGAGTAACTTTCCCAACAGTGTTTACAACCTAAACATATATTGGAAAACATTCATTTTCATTATTATCATCTGTACAGAGATTCAAAAATGCATCAGTACATTTGACAACAATTATAGCAATTTATTAATGATTGGACTAATATGAAACAATGCATCAGTAGGACTATGCCATTTATTAATCTCACGAACCTTTGCAATGACAACGTATGCCACAAGCAGTCAGGTCCATCAAGTCACCAAGGTCAAGTTATCCAGCCGTTCTAATGGAGGAATCGCAGTTCAAAACCAATGAAATGCTCCCGGTACAAAGCACCAACACCTTTAGTCCTGATCTGAAACGGAGGAGTAGCGATATACTATGTATTAATACAATGCATTTATGATCGGGGTAATCATCATACGATGCATCAGTTGGGCTACACCATTTACTACTAATAAAAGTAGCTTCATTTGTATAGCACAATTTATACAACACATGCAGCTCAAAGTGCTTTCACGATTTGGGGGGGGAAATGTTGGCAGCGTTCATGCAGGTGGCTAGATCAACAGTATTAAGTGGTGGAAAAATAATGAAGTCAGAATACAGCATAAATGTCACCAACCTTTTAATGACAACATGCACCACGAGGGGAGTCGGGTCCTTCAAGTCACCAAGGTCAAGTTGTCCAGCCGTTCTAATGGGCGAATCCCAGGTCAAAGCCAACGGAATGCTCCCTCTTCCAAACACAAACACCTTCACTCCTGATCTGAAACAGAGAAGTACAGGGAAATACTACATTAGCGATATATGTATTAAATACAATGCATTTAGGATCGGGGTAATATCTAACGATGCATCAGTTGGGCTACACCATTTACTACTAATAAAAGTAGCTTTATTTGTATAGCACAATTTATACAACAAATGCAGCTCAAAGTGCTTTCATCGTTTTGGGGGAAAATGTTGGCAGCGTTCATGCAGGTGGCTAGATCAACAGTATTAAGCAGTGGAAAAATAATTAAGTCAGAATACAACATAAATGTCACCAACCTTTCAATGACAACATGCACCACGAGGGGAGTCGGGTCCTTCAAGTCACCAAGGTCAAGTTGTCCAGGCGTTCTAATGGGCGAATCCCAGGACAAAGCCAACGGAATGCTCCCTGTTCCAAACAACAGCACCTTCACTCCTGATCTGAAAAGAAAAGTACAAGTAAATTCTTTACTGGCAATATACAGTATACTAAATTCAAACGGTTCAGAAAGAGCCAGACAAACACCCAGGGAATTAAGTTAGTGGAGCCCGACTGCTAATGTTTAAGGCCACACCCACACACGGTTCTCTGACAATATAATGTTAAAATTTCCATTACAGATTGCAACCTAAAAGTACAATTGAAACATTCTTTTTCTGCATAGTTTCTTTTAAGAGAAAAGAATATATCAATAAGCATATTTGGAACCAACATTTCTACTTAAAATTCTCACAGACCTTTGATAATACTAAATCTGATCAAAATGACCAGGCACACACCCACTATGATACTCCACAAGGGGGTCTGATCTCACAGGGGTTAAGTAAGGGTTAACATTCGGCGAGAAGGTCGCTACCGTGGAATAGCAGCACGACAGAGAGAATCTTTAGACCCCGACGCGGAGCGGAGGGGTCTTGTTCTCTCTGAAGTGCTGCTATTCCACAAAGCGACCGACTCGCCGAAAGTTAACCCGCTTATTATATGGATATACTTAAATGATTCACACATGCGGGGACATTTCTTTAGACCTATTTAATGTTAAGATTGTTGCTGCACAAAACAAAACAGTGCCGTTGTGGAACACCGCTAGGCAACAGCTAGGTAGGCTAGCCAGGACAACAGGTGTTGTCTATCGCAGCAGCTGATTAGAGTGACAAAAGACCGGACCCCCTGCGGAGTGATATATGCCAGTGGCTTTAGCAGTGAACGTCTTGTTGCCATTGACAGCGGTAGCCAGGACAACGGGTGCTGTCTATCACAGCAGCTGATTAGAGTCTTGTTGAAAAGTCGCTTTAGCAGTGAAAAGTCTTGTTGCCATTGACAGCGGTCTGTTATAGACCAACCCGTCCGTTATCGAAAAATAACAGACGTCCGAACGTTGGGGAGCCCCGTTGAAATGAATGGAGCATTCGACAGATGACGTCACAACCATATAATAAAATACAATAACAATGAATGAAAATTCTACAAATTCTGTGGTCAATTACTTACAATCACCGAGATGTTGGCGGCAGCAGGCCTACGTTAGAGCCATTTAAGTTAACTGCAAAAGATGTTAAGACATTCAGTGAACGTGCAGTACAACATTATTTCACGAGAACATTTGTCAGGATCATGATGACAACAATGTAAAGATTAGTCCACTTGTGAATCACACATCCTAGACGAGCAAACACATAATTTGCTGAGTTTTTAGCGATTGGCGTTCATGACCGTGGGTAACTTCCCAGGTAGCAAAAACCGTTAAGAACAGTCGGCCTGATCCTGGCAGAATGTCGGCACTGTCGGCTGAGAGTCGGCTCGGCTGGAACACTGGTTACCGTGACTCAGCCAACACTTCATAGAACACTGAAAATAACTGTCACTTCATGCAGTAACTGAGCCAACACTCTGCCGACACTGAAAATAACTGTCAGTCTCATGCAGTAACTGAGCCAACACTGAGCCGACACTGTCGGCATACGGTAGTAGGACCATTATTGGGCCGCGGACAAAGCCAAAATCGGGCCGACTGTTATCACTCGCGAAAAAAGGATCGGGCCAACAATGGGCCAGATAAACTTTGCTACCTGGGTTATTAGGTCTCGCAACTTGTTACATGCATGCAAAACATCCCATGCTGCAAAACATTAGTCGGAGGGGCTAAACACCGTGTTGCGGGATAAGATGGAGCTAAATTACGCGAGAGACTGGTGCACCAGGCGGCAACCAAACGTGAGACAATCTGAAACCATGCTGCCGAATGATGCAGTCCTAAGCTAAGCAATTCCTACAACTAAGAAAATAGGTGCATCAGTTTAAGTTGCCTTTTCCCTCAAAGTTCACAATAGTTAATTCCCTCAGACGGTCCACACATACCACGAACCAATATTTCGATAAACGAATATCTGCTTGCAATCGAGAGAAAGATGTTACCTCGTCGTCGCCTGGCAATATCTAAAGCAGTGCATGAACTCCCAAGCCCCCGTACTTTACTCCCCCTCTCGCCCTCATGAGCAGAGCATGTACAAAGTTTAAATAGAAAGCACTCATGACCCTGATTGGGTTACATTATTGACCCACACCAAAAACTTACATTTCGAACAGTTTGCAGACAGTTTGCACCAAGAGGAAACAGAAACCGACAACCGCAGTGTATTAGAACCAGTGCAACCGAGTATGTCCACCTGCGTGCGAAACTGGATTCACACATGCTACTTTCCATTAAAAATTAACTATCACATTGCCTAAACCTACACTTTCCCGTTTAATTTCCCAATGGCGGGGTACAGCTTACACAAACCGTCTTTTTTGTCAAACTTTCATCTTCGAAAGGGACACGGACCGTTAGCTAGTTAGCCTGCCAATGCTAACACCTGACTGACTGGCTAGTAGTTAATTTCATGGCCTTTTCGTAACAATCTTTTCAAGACAGTGTTTTTAAAACATTGCGATATTAAGTACTCGCTAATGAGCGGATTATTCATTGGGATTTCCCCCCAGCAATTATCTCTTACCTGTTTCTCTGCATGCGACCGCCATCGATCCATCTTTTTTGAACAGGACACTGCTTCCAAGACGCATGCGCAAGGGGAAGTTCCAAATTAAAAAACAAACTTATTTGTTTTGGTTTCATGAATGTTAGATAGATTCTTAAATGCATTTTGTTGGAACTATATTATTTGAATGCATTTGATATTAACCCTAACTCATTTCTGTTGGTTTCGGTCCGTGTATATTTTGGTAATTGGATTTTTCCTTTATGAAGGGAATTCAAAAAACGAAAAACCACTGGTTTGTTTGATTTTCGTTTCCAAACCCAAAACCAAAAATTGAATTACGCAGCATTTTTCTTTCATTTTCATTTTTTAATCACACTTTAAAAAATGAAATTCAAAGTCAACTCAAACGGAAAAACGGACCAAAAACAAGCATTATTCATATTCTCGCAGTGAGAAGTCGCCTTTGATTGGCTACAACGGCTCCCTTCTGATTGGCTTTCATTTGACAGCGCGCACGACTGACAAAGTTTTACAGTAAAAGCCGTACCAGAAGATGCCTGGTTCACTTAATCACTTTTAGCAAGTGCAGTGAGTGAGAAGAAAACATCGTAAACAACAGCGTAATTGCAAAAGTGGTAGAGTTCAAACTTTGAAAGTCTATGCCTATGAAAACGTGAGCGATTATGTCAACGAAGTAGGCAGGCTTCAGACCATTTTAATTCACTCGGTCACTGAATCCTGTCCTCGCGCTCACTAAAATAATGATCCAGCAGAGACACTGCGTTATACATTTGCTAGAACAATGACCGTTGTGCATTAGGCTACTATCCATGCGTTGTCATAATATGGTACCTAACTTTTCAATGACAGTGTGCCACCACTGGAGGTACGGCGAGGGGTTATGTAAAACAGGTGTAGCCTACTTCCACCAAAGCATTTGATAGGCCTATTGTGTTGCACTCCCCTTTGTTGCACTCACTTTTTATCATGCTCATAATCACAATTAGTTTTGTGGGGAAGCGCTTGCAACCTCTTGTCAAGGACGTGCGTAAGGAGCGGAATGGAGAGGAGGCACGAAGTCGGAAGTATATCAAAAATATTTAGGCCTTTAATTTACCTTCACCAAATACATCAGAAAATAAATGTAGGCCCCTACACGTTGTCCTCATAAAACGGACAGGACATTTCACTGGCAACAGAAAACTAAATCATTCACTTCTTCAGCAGCATCAAAGCTTACAATGATATGCAGCAGTTTTACGCAAAGCCACCTCCTACCGGTTACCACTTCACAATACAAATCGCTCACATCAACGACTTGACTACGGCTTAAATACACCCATTTCCAAGGGCCAGTCAATTATTCACTAATTCAGTCAGTCACAAAACATAAACCGCCTGTTTAAACACAATACTCAAAACATAACCACATAGAACATAAAGATTGTCCGGGTTCACATTCATGATCATCACAAATAATAAACATAACACAAAATCCCCACACATTTCCCCTTCCAAAAGTCACTGGTGTAATCTTGCCATTCAGAACTAGGCTAATATGCTTGCCATTGGCGGCGCCTCCGCCCATGGCCATGTTCGGAGAAAGTGTTCCATTGCGAGCGCAGGTGTGCGAGTGTGTGCGCGTAGCCTATGAGTGCGTGCGTGTGCGTTTTCGCTCATCAAATTCCCAACATTTAAGAAAACTGAAAATGTTCACGTATAAAGCATTCGTGAGTTTTTAAAATAGGCTAAATCAGCCAGTGAGAAGAGGGAGGGAAACTTCACCTTCTCACAAGTTTGAACATCTCCAGAAAATTCTGTAACTGTCTGCGTCCTCCCTGTGACCACGTAGTGCAATGCACTTGCACAGAAGAGTAAAATATCAATGATCACTTTCACATGTGCCCGGTTTCTTTCAACAAAGTCCATTAAATTGTCTTGTCACTTAACACTTCCGTTTTGTAAGTTCTTTGGTGCAAGTGATTTGCAACCAAAAGTCGTATCCCCATCTCTGTCAGTGACTGAGTGTATTAACATGATCGGGGCCCTCAAGAAACGTTTGCTACATTCAGAAGTAACGCTGATGCTGAATTTGAGAGAATACTCAAGCAAATTAACGGAGAACAATAGGCTACTTAAAAGGCAACTACACGCAGGACTGCAACCACCATCCATGGTGGAAGTGTTAGATTCCGGTAATAAAGACTAGCAAAATTAGAATCTTTCACATGGCCAAAAATTGGCGGCGCCCCTGGGCTACGCTACGGCACGGCATTTATAAAAGTATTTTATCCTACCATCCCACCTTGAGCGCAAGTTGACGTTCTGGCTGTCAAATGGAAGCCAATCAGAAGGGAGCACTGACTTATACTTCTTAGACGTTGTAGCCAATTGGAGACGAGAAAACTCTTAAGCTAACCTGTCTGACTTCCGGTTGCGAGAATATGAATAATGCTTGTTTTTGGTCGTTTTTCCGTTTGTGCTGACTTTGAATTTCATTTTTTCAAATGTAATTGAAAGATTAAAATGAAAGAAAAATGCTGCGTAATTCAATTGTTCGTTTTGGGTTTGGAAACGAAAATCAAACAAACCAGTCGTTTTTCGTTTTTTGAATTCCCTTCATAAAGGGAAAATCCAATTACCAAAATATACACGGACCGATTTCATAGACGTTTGATAATTATATTGTGTTGGAACAATGGTATCTATGCATTTGATATTTAACCAATCTCTTCAAGTAAATCAAGCACAAAAACAATGTGGCTAACCAAAGAAGGGCTTGGGTCATTTTATGAGTGTATATTTTCAAATGTGAATAATTCAACAAGACATTCCTTTTTTTTTTTTTTTTTTACTTTTTTATTATTATGGATATTCCCACAAGGTTACAAACCTATATGGCAACATGACTTCTTCCAGTATCCTGTTTGCGGTTGTTGACTTTTATTTTGACAAGTTACGGCCATTCTGTACGGAACGTTCATGAAAGGTTTGGTATGAATGTGTTATGAAACAATCATGAATGCTTCGTGTAGACGTTATAACAGCTGTTATGAATGTGTTATGCAGTAACACGTCAAGTAAAGTGTTACCTTTATTTTTGACTTAGTCATGGTATCACAAACATCACATACTTCAACATCACATCACAAACTGAAAAATAACATCAACCATTTCTTTTTTTCACATCATGACTTTTTTTTGTTTTTGTTTTTGACCCCACCCAGTCAGCCCAATGTCCCTTAATCCCCTCAATGCATAGTCGTCGTCGCATAGTGTTGGGCGCACAGACCTTCACAGGTCTGTGGTTGGGCACCTCCATGCATCTAACGCCGGTCTATAGCTTTCTGGTCAGTCATTAACGTGGCACGTAATTGGCTGCGTAAACTGTCGGCGGAAATAACTCCATTTTGGAAGCTGGAAAAACGTTCAATTTTGGCTGAATTAAATTCAAGTCTAGCATTTCCCATTGAAATGACTGGAGGCGGGACTTATTCACTCTCCAGTTCGTATGTTGCCTTCACTATCGCGGGACCTCTCGAGACAGCTGACGACACTGCTCATGTGACAACCGAGTTCTGGACTTAATCGCATGAACGCCACTGATCACGGGACAATTGGGAATCATGCCTGTTTTGTTTTGGTTCTCTTTTCTTTTTTTCACCTCCACTTGAGCCTCCACACCCACGACATATCATTTTAGCTGAAGTAAGCTAAATTAAAGAGTCACAGCATTACTGTCATACAGTGAGGACAATAAGTATTTGATCCCTTCCTGATTTTGTTGGTTTGCCTACTAATAAAGACATGATCAGTCTTTAATGTTAATGATAAAATGTATTCTAATATGGAGAGACAGAATATCAAAAAGAAAATCCAAAAATTAACTCTAAAGAATATATATTAATTGATTTATATTTCATTGAGGGAAATAAGTATTTGATCCCTTGCCAACCATTAAGAGTTCTGATCCCGCAGATCAAATGGCACTTCCAATCAACTTGTTATCTGAATGGAACACACCTGTTAATAGTAACCTGCACAAAAGACACATTGAATCTGCAGAATCAGTCCATAGTATCTGTCAATCAAGCAAACTAAACTCGCCAACATAGGACAGACCAAAAAGCTGTCAAAGGATGTCAGGGACAAGATTTTAGAACTCAAGAAGGCTGAAATGGGCTCCTGGATTATAAGGAGCAAACTGTTGGTGCATTTCTTCCAAATTTTAGGACAAACAAAATGATTATCAATCATCAATCTTAGGCCTGTCTGTGGTTCCATACAAGATTTGACCTTGTGGGGATTCAATAACCAGAAAAAAACAGAGATAAAGCACCCTAAAACTGTATGGGAAGAGCTAGGAAATGATCTCAAAGCAGCTGGGACCTCAATCACTAAGAAAACTATTGGAAACACTTAATACCACAGCGAATTAAAATCCTGCAGTGCATGTATGGTACCCCTGCTTCAGAAGGAACCTGTTCAGGCTCACCTGAGGTTTTCCAATGAACATCAAACTGGATTAGGATATGATTGGGAGGTGCTGGAATCAGATGACACCAAAATCAAACTGTTTTGCATTAACATAACTCGTTGTGTTTTGAGGAAGAGAAATGGTGCCTATGATCCCAAGAACAACACCTTCTCCAACATCATACAAGAAAGTGGTAACATTATGTTTTGAGGTTGTTTGTCTGGCCAAGACACAGGACAATTTCACATCGTCAAGAATTGGATGGAGGGAGACATGTAAATATACAATGCTGTATGCCAACCTCTTTCCCACCACCACAAGACTGAAGGTGGGTCATGGATTGACCTCCCAATATGATAATAATCCATAACATATAGCCCAAACAAGGAAGGAGTTGCTCAAGAAGAAGCACATTAACGTCATGAAGTGGCCTAGCAAACATTAGCCCTATAATAATCCTGTGGAGGGAACAGAAGCTCCCATTTGCCAAGATAGAGTCATACAATTTAAATTATTTAGAGATGATCTGCAAAGAAAAGTGGACAAAAATCCCTTCTAATATATCCACAAACATTGTCATTAACTGAAAGAAACATCTGAACTCTGTACAAGAAAACAAGGGCTTTGCCGCCAAGTATTTTGTCTTCTTTGACTAGAGGGGTCAAATACTTATTTTCCTCAATGGAATACAAATCAATTAAAATATATTCTTGAAAGTTATTTTCTGGATTTTCTTTTTGATATTCTGTCTCTCCATATTAGAATACATTTTATCATTGATATTATAGACTGATCATGTCTTTATTAGTGGGCAAACCAACAAAATCAGCAAGGGATCAAATACTTATTCTCCTCACTGTATGTGCATCTGCAACTGAATGGTATTAACTGGTGTTGTTGATAGTGATTACAAGATGATATTTTAGCATTTATGATACCGTTTACATGCCAGTTGCATGCATGGGCGCCATGTTGATGATGCGTGTGTCGTCACACAAAACACAAGCTCGGGAACTCGTTGTTATATACTTCCGCCTGAGATCAACCTTGATAATTATTGATCTGACATTGCGTCACCAAATGTTCACACCCACTTTCCCGAGGTTTTAGGTCGGCTTTCTTGGGATTCTCGACTTTTTGAACGAGCCATTAGATTACCTCCATGACGTGGACCCCCCTTTCCAACCCTACTACAGGGTTTGCGTTCTACCGAGGCGTCGCTTCAGTTTTTATTTGCATTTACTGCACCCATACGCACCCATCTTCACCTCATACAGGGTCGATTTAGAATCGCCAGAGACATGGTTCTAGGCGTGCGGAGCCTACAGTGAGGAGAATAAGTATTTGATCCCTTGCTGATTTTGTTGGTTTGCCCACTAATAAAGACATGATCAGTCTATAATATTAATGATAAAATGTATTCTAATATGGAGAGACAGAATATCAAAAAGAAAATCCAGAAAATAACTTTCAAGAATATATTTTAATTGATTTGTATTCCATTGAGGAAAATAAGTATTTGACCCCTCTAGTCAAAGAAGACAAAATACTTGGTGGCAAAGCCCTTGTTTTCTTGTACAGAGTTCAGATGTTTCTTTCAGTTAATGACAATGTTTGTGGATATATTAGAAGGGATTTTTGTCCACTTTTCTTTGCAGATCATCTCTAAATCATTTAAGTTGTATGACTGTAGCTTGGCAAATGGGAGCTTCTGTTCCCTCCACAGGATTATTATAGGGTTAATGTTTGGAAACTGTCTAGGCCACTTCATGACCTTAATGTGCTTCTGCTTGAGCAACTCCTTCGTTGCTTGGGCTGTATGTTATGGATTATTATCATATTGGGAGGCCAATCCATGACCCACCTTCAGTCTAGTGGTGGTGGGAAAGAGGTTGGCATGCAGCATTGTACGTTTACATGTCTCCCTCCATCCATTTCTTGACGATGTGAAGTTGTCCTGTGTCTTGGCCAGACAAACAACCTCAAAATGTAATGTTACCACTTTCATGTATGATGTTGGAGAAGGTGTTGTTCTTGGGATCATAGGCAGCATTTCTCTACCTCAAAACACATCGAGTTGTGTTAATGCCAAACAGTTTGATTTTGGTGTCATATGATTGGGAGGTGCTGGAATCAGATCCTAATCCAGTTTGATGTCCATTGGCAAACCTCAGGTGAGCCTGAACAGGTTCCTTCTGAAGCAGGGGTACAATACATGAACTGCAGGATTTTAATCCGCTGTGGTATTAAGTGTTTCCAATAGTTTTCTTAGTGATTGAGGTCCCAGCTGCCTTGAGATCATTTCCTAGCTCTTCCCATACAGTTTTAGGGTGCTTTATCTCTGTTTTTCTGGTTATTGAATCCCCACAAGGTCAAATCTTGTATGGAACCACAGACAGGCCTAAGATTGATGATTGATGATCATTTTGTATGTCCTAAAATTTGGAAGAAATGCACCAACAGTTTGCTCCTTAATATCCAGGAGCCCATTTCAGCCTTCTTGAGTTCTAAAATCTTGTCCCTGACATCCTTTGACAGCTTTTTGGTCTGTCCCATGTTGACGAGTTTAGTTTGATTGATTGACTGATACTATGGACTGATTCTGCAGATTCAATGTGTCTTTTGTGCAGGTTACTATTAACAGGTGTGTTCAATTCAGATAACAAGTTGATTGGAAGTGCCATTTGATCTGCGGGATCAGAACTCTTAATGGTTGGCAGGGGATCAAATACTTATTTCCCTCAATAAAATATAAATCAATTAATATATATTCTTTAGAGTTAATTTATGGATTTTCTTTTTGATATTCATTCTCTCCATATTAGAATATATTTTATCATTAACATTAAAGAGTGATCATGTCTTTATTAGTGGGCAAACCAACAAAATCAGCAAGGGATTAAATACTTATTCTCCTCACTGTAGTTCCACTACGACATGTTGCCCTCTGTTAGGATTTACCGGCAATGTGCATCTATCCCCACCAACGCACTTTAAAAATCAACATGGCTTTTCTGTCGGCAGTCTTTACAGTAGACTAGATAGGAAATTGGTCAAGCAATTATCATGTTCTTTCAGAGTGATTCTACGAATCGGCTGCGCTTTTAGTTCCATGGATTTTTTTTTGCCAATTCCACTATTAACTGCATCCAATGATGTTTTGGACATTAGCACACATTTATCTTACAGAAAGTGTACACATGGCATTATTTCCCTCAGCAAGAATGAATATTTAATACTGGTTTTGGGCGTTTTCATGCCGTCCCGTTTTCCAAATGTCAGATTCAGTCTTCATATTAGCATGTAAAGAAACTTGTTTTGCTCAAGACGATTGCAAATGTTGATTTACAGTAATCATCACAATATGACAAAACTGTCAGAAAGACCTCTGTCCTTTCCATTATACATGAAATTTGCCATTTTGTGTGTGTCCACAAAAACTGTGTTAACCGTGTCACGGTCTGAAACCCCCTCCATAAATCAGTAATGGTTTGGTCTTAGGCCATACGAATAACATCACGTGATGTCATAACCTCTTTGGCAGGATATGGGAAGACTTTTTGGTAAGTTTTGAGCTCCATCCTTCCATAATTTCAACCTATGACACGCTCCCCTGTCCTCGGAACCTCCACCAGTGGTTTGGAAAGGAGGAATGTTGCCCACTCTGCAATGCTCCCAATGCAAGCCTCCAGCATATCTTGTCAGGCTGCAAAATCGCGCTATCACAAGGCCGCTACAGATGGCGCCACGACCAAGTCTTGAGAAAGCTAGCCGAAGTACTGGAGGAGCGCAGACAGGATAGCAGAATACCATCGCCGACAGAATACCCCACCACCTTTGTCGCGGAAGGAGGGATCAGAAGCATCAGGCCAAGAGAAACATCAAGGTCCTTCAGTCCCGGCCAGGATTGGAGCATGAAGGTCGACTTGGACAGGAAGCTTCTGTTTCCCACAGAGATTACCACCACATCTCTCCGCCCAGACATAGTGGCGTGGTCCACAAAGGCAAGAGCGGTGGCCCTCATTGAACTCACCGTGCCAAGTGAGGCTGCCTTCGAGCGGAAAAAGGCCAAGTACTCTGAGCTGGCTGCTGAGTGCCGAGAGGCGGGTTGGAAGACTACCATCTACCCAGTGGAGGTTGGATGCAGAGGCTTTATGGGGTTGTCGACTCTACGCCTCCTAAAGGACGTGGGAGTCACCGGAAGGAAGCTTAAGAAGGCAACAAAGGAACTGGCAGAGGAGGCGGAGAAAGGGAGCTTTTGGCTCTGGCTGCGGAGGAAGGACAGAAACTGGGGGAAGAACACCTAACCCCCAGACAGCAGCTGCAGGGAACAGCAAGCCTATCTCCCAACCGGCTTGCATATTCGGCACTACACTCAACACTGTTGTCACCCCAGCAACCAACGCACCCGAGCACAGCTGCATTGGAAGGGGGTTACAGCCAGCAGCCAACGAACACCAAACAGCTCAACTGCCTCACAAACAACTCGTCAGTAAGCATTCAGCGCATTCGGCACCTTTCACTCAGCACAGTTTTTTTTAATTATTATTTATTTTTTATGCTTATCAAATGTATGAAACGTATGTATTGTTGGTGTGAGCTGTACGCCAGAGGCAGATGGGCAGTGAGCCTGGCCACTCACTGTTGGCCCACTAGCCGGAGTTGGCGGTGTTGTGGTTCAGGGCCGAAACACCGCAGAGAAGGCTGGACACCACCTGACGACATCTGCTTCTGGGAATTCGAGACGATTCGTCTAATGAATTGTTGAGAGGGGACCATTCGAAAAAAAAACGTTGGACCATTCGTAGAAGGCATGGGGCGTTTCGTGCAGTACCTGAGGATTTTTCGTAGAAGACCTAAGGATGTTACGTTCAACCCATGCAGACCTTTCGTTTAACTGGGCAGACGTTTAGTTTAGTCTGCCTATTTTATTAGCCTATTTTTTTCATATTTTATCAAACTTGTGTGCCTACCACCACAATGCACTGAAAACAAACATCGAACCATGTAGAAAGTGCATGCGTGCGTCTCTATTTTTTTAAAATTAATTTTTAATTTTAGTTCAGGCTGCTTTTTTTATCATTAGGCCTATTTTATAGCCTATTTTATAAATATACTATATCGTAACGGACTGCCTCTGCCTCCTCCGGAGTGAGATAGCAGAGTTACCCCCTGTGCACTACATCTGTCTATAAAATGGAGTTAATTTCAAATGGCGGGTGAGACTGTCAGGAAGCAACAAGCCGAGAGAGCAAGAGAGAGGGAACCATGAAGTGTGCGCCGAGAAGATCAGCATTCGCAAGAATGCTAAGCCAGACATTGATGTGAGCTGTTCCAAATTGAGACCAAGCGCACAAGTCTGCAAACAAGGGTTTTGCAAAAGTGCACTACTAAAAATAAGAAAAGATATTCGTTGTGTTGATCTGAGTTATTTCTAATGTGTTGGTCACTGATTTGTATTCATTTTTGGAAAGGTAAAGGCAGTCTTATTGTTGCCTAGCTGGCGCCCATCTCATAACTTAAAACAGTCGGTTGCACCGCTACAATATCAACGAAATGTTTTAAAATGTAGGCTTACAACAGTAATTTAAAGGTAAGGGATAATGTATTGTCCACGCGTGACTATAAGAAAATACGACCCCCGATGCCGAAGGCAGAGAGCTGTTATTCCGCTCCGAAGGAAATATATTTCCGTAGTCCAACCTAATGGGCTTAATGAAGAACTAACTTTAACTAGTTTCCTATAATGTATTGCACTTTCTTTCCTTTGTAGGTTCACTGGGCTCTGATGGGCAAACGAGCGTCATGGGGGGTGGGTTTATTGCGCACTGATGGGGTTTAGCCCATTATTTATTTATTTATTTATCTATGGGGATGAAAGGGGTAGGTATGAGTGAAGGCTGCTGTTTCCTTTATGAATACAATTTCTTAGTAAAAAATGTTTTGGTTACTGGTTATGTCATTGCATTTATTAGTCTTAATGTTGGCTATGGCCAGCGATGGTACATGCTGATGCCTTCATAACTTTTTGGTTTTTTTAGACATCCTACAATTCCAGCCTTGTTTTTATTTTTATTTTTTTCCATTCTTTATTGTTCCTTTTGTTTTAAATATATAGACGGTGTATTTTTGTTGCTGCCTATAGGCCAAACTGTGTTTTTGCACCCTTGGGTGCCACCCACCATCATGTGATCCACCTGCAGCTTGTGACCTCTCACCTCCCCTTTGATAAGATGCACCCCTTTCTTTGTTCTGAGTACCACACACTGATGAAGGCTTGATAGCCGAAACGCGTTTGCTTTTTGGACATGGTGGTAATATAAATAAATAATGAGACGCAGTTTTGTGAGTGCGGATTTTTCTTCCTTAAGTTGATACTTTTTATCTCGCACCCAAAGACTTTCGTTTTTCCAAGAAGTTGAGCGCGTCCTTTGCCAATACTTGGATGCACAGCAACAGAAGGTAAACGGGGCGACCATGAATATGCAACTGAATATGTAGACAAGAGGACTTAAGTTAGATTTCATAGCGCATTAGCGCATTAGTTTGCACGCTGTGAAATTTGAGCTTCCTTCATGGTTTAGTTCTTGTGCCATGGGCTTGTGAACTTTGACAAAAAAAAGTGTGTGAACAAAATGGGCAGCCCCCCCAGTAAAATTGGCTGTAACACGGAGAGTATACATTACATTCAAATAAATGTACAGTGTTTCTCTTAAGTACCATGGGTACACTTGGTAATATTTTCAGACTTTTTTGAGATCTAAGTGCGTGGGCTCCTGTTGATTTGGCGTGGAATGACCCCTGTGTTATTTACCATGGCGCGCACCTGGACAACATGCAGGCAAGAGTAGCTTTACTTTCATTGGATTTCACGGGGCCTTAGAGGATGAGTGTGCACACTGAGAAATTATGATAAACATCCCCTGAAAGTAGCCTACATTTTCGATGACTGCCTCCTGGTTTGCAAATGCACTTCCGTTGGGCAGAGGGAAGACTATACTAGGGCTAAAATCTACAGTCCAACATCAATATCCAATTGAATTCACAAGACGACTTGCCAAGTTAGTAATGAGTATAACTGTTATCGTTTAGATTAGGACTCTTTCGCCAAAGAGGTTGGATATATAGTAAGAGAAATCGAAACACACCCACTCAATGCAAAAGCGTGTGCTCAAAATTTGGTCTCCTAAGGGGGCATTGTCCCTCCTTCTTCTCTTTTCGTGGTGTTTGCACAAGACGTGCGCTACCGCCATCTACAGCGCTAAGGGGACTCCATTTATTCTCTACCTCAAGACTCCGAAGGTCTCCTAATCAAAGGTCTCCTAAAGGGGCATTCACCCGACGTAAAGTGGATACCGGAAAAGAACCCGCCTGCTTTATCTCACTCTCATATACGATTCTCTGCATTCGCTCCTGCTATTCAACATGGCGTGAAAGCATGGTGTTGTCGCGGTTACTTGCAGCAGCTGATCATACCTGGCCCAGAAAGTTCTAGTCCCTGTTGTATCGAAATGTGTGCCAGACAGCACCATCAACCCCCCCGTCAACTTTCATGAATATTTATGAAGCCTAGTTGTGTTAGAACAGTTATACGGAAGGTAATGGGTAAGTCCCTCAATTAAACACATTTGCTTTAGATGGTGTCAAGCATGTGTGGTTGTAAACAAGTGAGTTTTACAAAAGAAGTGGATCAAATTAACGATTTGGTGGAATCACCCTGAAACATTCAAATAAACATTTGTAGCCTACCAAAATATGAATATTCAGACTCATATTGTTGCTATGGTTCCCTGACTATATGTTTTTCTCTCGCAGAGATCCCCTGTCCACAGAATCTCCAGGTGCAAATGAAATGGTTGGAAACCGCAGCCACTGTGAAATGGACCAAACCAGCTAGAGTAGAAAAGGTGACTTACCTGCTGGAGGTCATCAGAGACCACGGAGACAAACGCACCGTCCAGAGAGAGTCTACAGTTCACACCATCACTGGCCTGCAAGCAGCATATTTCACCATCAACGTCACCACTGTAGTTAACAGTGGCCGTCAAAGTCAACCAGCCTACACAACCTTCAATACAGGTAGGGTGGCCATCGATCCATTTTTACGACCTGTTTACGACCTGTTTACGACGTCCGTGTGTCCCTCTCTTTGTCTTTCCTCTCCTCTTCGCCTTGTGCTTATGGCCTCGAGATCCAAGGCAACGTCATTGACACAAACTAGACTGACAGTCGGTCGTGTTTCCGATATCTGCGGCCGCCATGTTACTCCAGATTTTACTCCAGACTTCGCACAGCAAATTAACTGTATTGCTGTACTTATGTCGGGGAAATATGCAATTTGTGTTATTTGCAAAATAATAATTTTGCAGTGTCCCCTGAGTTGGTAACAGGAATGACATTGAGATAAAGAAACCCCTGTAAAATAATGGTTCATTCCCCAAATTACACAATTTCCAGGAGGTTACATCACTCACAGGAAAAGGATTTTCACCACATAAAAAGAAGTAATATACAGTCTTATTTAGCATGGAATTTTGTTATTTTATTGGACTTTTGGGGGTGGTGACTTTTACAGCGTCCTTCCTGTTTTTTTAACCCATTATTTTAAAAGATACAGTATGGTTTCTATGCTACCAAATTCACAAGCCATATTCTTTCAAACTATATGTCTGGGAGCAAAATATCCTTTCAAACTTTATGGCTAGGAGCAAATGAGCCTGAAATTGTCCTTCCTGTTACCGTCAGTAACTTTCCTCCGGTGAGTCCCACATCCCTCAGGAGGCGTGTGGTTGACAAACCTATGAAGCCTCGACAGCCGACCTCTACTGGATAGATGGTGGTCATCCAGCCAGCCTCCCGGCACTCAGCAGCCAGCTCTGAGTACTTGGTCCTCTTACGTTCAAAGGCAGCTTCAATTCCCTCCTCCATAGGCACTGTTAGTTCGATGAGGAACGCTGTTCTTGCCTTAGCTGACCACACAACAATGTCTGGTCGGAGGGATGTGGTGGTGATCTCCATAGGGAACTGAAGCTTCCTGTCAAGGTCGACTCTCATGCTCCATTCCTGGTCAGGGGTGAATGGCCTTGATGGTTTCCTTGGCCTGATGCTTCTGCTGACCCCTCCCTCTGCAATAAAGGTGGTGAAATCAAAGAAGGTGGATCAAACAAGAAGTGTCATTTTATTTATTTTCCTGTATCCACTTTATGTTGGGTGAACGCCCCTTTAGGAGACCTTTGGTTAGGAGACCTTCGGAGTCCTGAGGTTGAGAATCAATTAAGTCCCCTTAGCGCTGTAGATGGCGGTAGCGCACATCTTGCTCAAACACCTCAAAAAAAGTAGTAGTAGGGGACAACGCCCCCTTAGGAGACCCAACTTGAGCACTCTCTTTTGCATTGAGTGGGCGTGTTTTGCGATATATTGGTTTGATTCTGTATTTTTGGTGAAATCCTCTGGAGGTGGTGGTGTTTTACTTCCTTGTCGGCACTCCTCCAGCACTTCGGCTAGCTTCCTCAGGACTTGGTCATGGCGCCACCTATAGCGGCCCTGTGAAAGCGCGATCTTACAGCCTGACAAGATGTGCTGGAGGCTTGCGTTGGGGGCATTGCAGAGTGCACAACATTCTTCACTTCCGAACCACTGGTGGAGGTTCCGAGGGCAGGGAAGCGTGTCGTAAGTTGCGCGGATGAGGAAGCTTACACATCTGCACAGCTGATGTACCTATTTATGATTCCTTTCCAGGTCATCCAGCTTCCTTGCCGTCCCTGCGACACGGTTTTGATTTTGTAGCGGTCTTCCTCCATCCTTGTCACCTCCACCACCACCATCTCCTTCCTTTCCTTTCGGTTGGCCTTGGACCAGAAGCGTGGTGCATCTCCCCATCCTAGGCCTGCCCTCCCTACCTGGACTCTGCCCATGATCTCTTGATGTTGGAGCCGGCTGATGGCTTGGTTGACCTCGGACTGGGCCTTCCACTTGCGGCCTGTCGACACCTTGGCGTTGGCATTCCTTACTGACGTGTCTGTGGACTCCCTAAGTTCGAGGACCAACCTAGCTTTCTCCTGCATGTAGCCTAGCTGAAGTGACTTGAGAGGTAGCTGCAGCGCGTTTTTTCCAAAAAGGCCGGCTTCAGACAGGCACCGTGGCAGCCCCAACCACTTTCGGATGAATGAGTTGGCTTTCCCATCCATCTTACTCACAGTTGATGAGGGGATCTCACTCATTTTCAGGGGCCACATTACCCTCTGTTAGAGCGTATTTCCCAGGGAGTTGGCTTTGGTCGATCCTTGCCAGCCCATCACAGAGCTGTTTCAAGATGGTTTTCCCCATCTGCTTATCAGACAGCTCTGCAGTGTACTGCCTCCCCAGGGTTTTGATGGACTGCTCTGCGAGGAGTGGTATCTTCTCCCCTCCGACGACAAAGGTGGTGCTGTCGTTCCGAACACCTCTCCTAAGTGACAGGCTGCGAGACTTGGAGGGCTTGATTTTCATTCTTGCCCATGACATCAACTAACTCTTCAGCAGTCTTGATGTACATGCTGCTGTTTGAAGGAGGGTGGTGACGTCGTCCATGTAGCTCCTTAGTGGGGGAAGCCTCTGACCAGTTGGTAGCTTGATCCCTCCTACCATTTGCCTAGCACCGATGAGAATTATCTCAAATGCTGTGACAAACAGAATTGGAGAAATGGCACATCCCATTGCTTTTCTTGCACGGAGAAGCACATCTGCAGGTTGTTGAAGTACTGTGCTACCAAGTTCTTGACACAGATTGGCATGTGGAAGAAGTCCATGGCGTAGGTACCGTATTTCCTCGATTTGTAACCGGGCTCCTAATAGTAGCCGGCCTCGTTTTGTAACCGGGTGTTGTGAAAAATCGGAAAAATAGACACCGGCCCCGTTTAGTAGCCGGCCTCGTTTAGTAACCGGTGCGTTTTTAAATTATGCATTTTGCACAACGTTAAAGTTCAAACAATTTCGGAACGTGTGTAGGCGATGCCTACTTTAATAGCCTAAATTGTAACAGTTGGAATGCCTCCTCTCCAAGCGGCACAATCGAAACTTAAGGTGCTTGCAAGTTTGCCCGGTATCCAACAAGACGAGCCATGTGACATTAAACATAGCGTCTTGCGAAGAATTGGACGAGTTGGCGTGTGTGTATGAGAGAGAGAGAGAGAGAGAGAGAGAGAGAGAGAGAGAGAGAGAGAGAGAGAGAGACGTGCTTCCCGAAAGCGCTTTGCAGAAAGGGCAAGGTGATGTCTCCAAATATTAGCCTACACAAAATACATCTTATCTTAGTAAAGTAGACATAAGTAAAGTATTTTGCTTAATAGCAAAGCCGACTCGATTGGTTCATATTGCTCAGAATAGACCTGAAGTCCACGTTTCAATGGAGTTGCATGCGCGAGGTTGCAACTGTTGCAACTGCGCTAGATCACGCCGAACAGGTGCTTACGGGAGGCTCTTGGGCAAACAGTAAAGTCACTGCATAGCCTACCCGCCAATGATGAAGCAGGTTTCTTTATTAGTTTTAAAAAAAATGCTTTCCCGGCGCAAAGGGTGCAGACATTTTAAAAAGCAAACTGGTGCCACCTCTGACTGGCCAAGATAAAATCGCATGCACGCTTTGAGATTACATCGCATATGAGATGATTATGAGATGACATTGCATTTCCCACCACTATCACGAGACATTGTCTTTAGAAGTTGACGGGCAGTGGGAGACACGCATCCACATTGCCCCGGTGAAGGAGAATTTTTGCGCACACCATCAAACAGAATTGCATCAAACTGCTCTGACATTCGTGAGCCCCGAAAGATGCGTATCTATTTGAAATTAAATAATCACAAGAGACTATATGGGGCTTGCCTGTCCAAAGAACAGAAGCGCTGGCATTGAAATAGCTTTGCGGCAAAGATATATAGCTTTTACAGCCGTGAATGATGTTCCCTCATGTCGAGCTGCGCTGATGTTACTACTCAGAACAGGCCAGCATTTAAGACTGTTTTTTTTTAAAGTCCTCTTATGTTTCATTACGCTATTCATCTCGGTCCAGGCACGTGGATGTGCATGCATCTGTTAGTTATTTTAAGTTTATATCTTGTGGCACTCTCATGACGATAAAACTTAGGCTACTGAGGTAGGGCTATATCACAGACGTGCCCATAGACGGCGTCACATGTTGTAAGCCTACATTGTTAACGACATTAATTAGAAACAAATTAAATGGTGCGCAAGGCTTAAGACTCGAAATATGAATTAACAATTAATACATTAATACACAATTATGAGCTTAGTTTTTTCCCCACCAAATGACAACCGTTAAAAAAAAAAAAAAAAGGTAACACTTCCAAATAAGGGGCCATAATTAACAGTAAAGTAGCTACGACCTAATACTTAAGTAAGGGTTAATAATCATTATTTAATGCCTCATTAGACACATATTAATTGTTATTAATGCATATGTTGAACATTAGTAAGCAGTTACTTAACTATTAGATAACTATTACCTTGTGTTACAAGTTAATAGCATATTATTATTTAACTAATAGATAAGTAAGGGCACAGTTAATAGTTAAGTAGCTATCAGGTCATACTTAACTAAGGACCAAAATTAACACTTACTTAATACAAAAGCAAGGCATAACTAATGGTTAATTAATACATAAATATTGGGTTTTGGGACCCTTATATTAGAGTTGGCTGAGGATAACTAATGGTTAATTAATAGATAGATATTGATATTTGGGACCCTTATATTAGAGTTGGCTGCGGATAACTAATGGTTAATTAATCGATAGATATTGGTGTTTGGGACCCTTATAATAGAGTTGGCTGAGCATACCTAATAGTCAAGTAATTAATCTACTGTGACATCTAGTTTTCACTCGTTCAAATCACTGTAATAGTGGCAACAGGAGCCATTATATAGCAAGGATTGGACGTACCACTCAATAATGGTGGGGTGATTTGATGTAATTTGTTCATGTACCTCTTATTAGTTTTAACGGTAAAAACCCTACAATAAATGCAGAACATTATGAAGAGTAATAGTTTTGAAGCGAAACTAAACCATTCCTTTGTGATAATTAGGTTAATGTTTGAGAATATTAGCTCCAAGAAGAGCAGTGCATGATGGGTACGCAATCTATAGACAACAATAATTCGGTATTATTTAATCATTAGATATGCCTTACTTTTGTATTAAGTAAGTGTTAATTAAGGTCCTTAGTTAAGTATGACCTAATAGCTACTTAACTATTAACTGTACCCTTACTTATCTATTAGTTAAATAATTATATGCTATTAACTTGAGACACATGGTAAGGGGCTATATATATAATTATAATTAACATAATTAACAGCAAATTAGCTATAACCTAATACTTTAGTAATAGTTAATAATCACTACTTAATGCCACATTAGACACATATAAACTGTTATTAATTCACATGTTAAACATTAGTAAGCAGTTACTTAACTATTAGATAACTATTACCATGTGTCTCAAGTTCATAGCATATAATTATTTAACTTTAATTAACACTTACTTAATACAAAAGTAAGGCATATCTAATGATTAAATAATACCGAATTATTGTTGTCTATAGATTGCGTACCCATCATGCACTGCTCTTCTTGGAGCTAATATTATCAAACATTAACCTAATTATCACAAAGGAATGGTTTAGTTTCGCTTCAAAACTGTTACTCTTCATAATGTTCTGCATTTATTGTAGGGTTTTTACCATTAAATTTAATAAGTGGTACATGAAAAAATTACATCTCATCATCCCACCATCATTGAGAAGTGTACGTCCAATCCTTGCTATATAATGTCTCCTGTTGCCACTATTACAGTGATTTGAACGAGTGAAAACTAGATGTCACAGTAGATTAATTACTTAACTATTAGGTATGCTCAGCCAACTCTATTATAAGGGTCCCAAACACCAATATCTATCGATTAATTAACCATTAGTTATCCGCAGCCAACTCTAATATAAGGGTCCCAAACACCAATATCTATCTATTAATTAACCATTAGTTATCCTCAGCCAACTCTAATATAAGGGTCCCAAAACCCAATATTTATGTATTATATAACCATTAGTTATGCGTTGCTTTTGTATTAAGTAAGTGTTACTTTTGGTCCTTAGTTAAGTATGACCTGATAGCTACTTAACTATTAACTGTGCCCTTACGTATCTATTAGTTAAATAATAATATGCTATTAACTTGTAACACAAGGTAATAGTTATCTAATAGTTAAGTAACTGCTTACTAATGCATTAATAACAATTAATATGTGTCTAATGTGGCATTAAGTAATGATTATTAACCCTTACTTAAGTATTAGGTTGTAGCTACTTTACTGTTAATTATGGCCCCTTATTTGGAAGTGTTACCAAAAAAAATAAAAAATAGGAGCCCCCCTCAAATAGTAGCCTACCCCAATTAATAGCCTGGTCCAAAAAATAATAATTTAATAGTAACCCCGGCTACTATTCAAGGAATTACGGTATTCAGCTGGTGCAGGACTGATCCATACGCATTCGCAAGGTCGAGCCAGATTACATGCAGGTCTGTCTTTTCCCTCTTGGCCCTCTGGATCTTGCTAACTTCTACATTACTCCTAGAACAACATAAAAAATGTGAAAATAATGTGATTTCATCTATAATTAACATATAAAAGACAGATTGAAAGACAACTTTTGACTGTGAGGGACAGGCCGTGACAGGATCGTGAGGGGAAAACACTTGTCGTTACCCCATGCACACTGCACGATGCGAGATTCACGATTGATCTGAGATTGAGCAAGAAATTGGTCCGACTCCCCAAAAAGTTGTGCGAGTGCCAAATCAGGGCAAAAGTCGCACAGTGTAAGCCCAGCTTTACGAACACTGCATATGATATAATTTGAAAATCAACATGGGTCAGAGTGGGATTCCAACTCACAACTTACATATCTCTAATCCAGCACCTTTGCCATTGATACTAAATGACATACATGCTATTTTAATTTGGCTAAGGAACACTGCATATGATATGATATCTCTAATTCAGCAGCATTCCCACTGAGCCAAGCAGCTGGCTGTCTTAAACATTCCAGCAAGACAAATTCAGATTGCATTGAAGGGCTGAACAATAGAACTCTAGAATGGTAGTGCAGCTGCTCGTTAAGAATAGAATGTTGAGAGAAAGTGACAGTTGAGATGGAACCCTGTATTGGCAGCACCTTTTCTGATTGTCTTTATGACAGTTAGTATTGTGATCTAAGGCAGAGGGCAGAATAAAAACAATTTCTAGTTTTTAGATCGCTGTTATAAAAACTAAAAAGAATTTGCACATGTCCAGATTGGAGTCATACATGTGATCTTTCTAACAGTCCTTGAATGAAGTTTATAGGTTAAACGGTACAGTCACAAATGGACCTCTTGTGGAAGATGCGCTGACCTCTTCAGAAAGGCACTTCAAGAAGCACTTTTTTCACGCCTGCCATTTAAAAAGTAATGGGAGTTGGGACATGATCTTTTCACCGTTTGGAGTCATCTCATATAGCTCGCTAACAACGCATCAACTAAACTTGTAGGTGAAAGTGTTGATGATTTATGAACAAAAAAGCCTCCTACACTCTGATCTGTAGAGTGGACGGAACTCTGTCTCTGAAGGTGGTCATTGTTTTCTATGGGGACCCAAACTTGCACAAAATCGATGAAAACGAAAAAAACGGCAAGGCCGACAAAATCCGAGCCGGTCGTTTAACACATTCACTCCCAAGTCACATAAAAATATGTTTTTCCTCCCATGCGTTGGTTACCTGACTCTTGCCATCTGATATGCTCTCGCATACCATCTGGGACCTGCCCCCAACCGACGCCCTTCCAAATGAGCCATTTTTTTCAAAACTCTTGCATGTGATTGGATAAAGAATCTGTCCGTCATTTTGACTGACACGCCATTTCAGCCACTGCCGTTGACTCAATCCGTGACGTAGTTCACAGAGACACCACGCAGGCAAGACTTTTCATCACAACAAACATGGCGGCGGCTGGAAGTAAACGGAGTAAACTTTCTATAAACGAACATTGTCCTATGTGCAGGGAATATCTAAGGATAAATGGTAATATCTGCAACCGCCCATGGATATTTGAAGAACTTCCCTACGGGAAAGGGTAAACCAACGCCCAGCTGAACTTGATCGAAACTTGTGAAACTTCTCCGAAAAATCCTGTCGCATGCCTGAAATGCCTGCTGTAATTTAACCCAGTGTTCTCAAGGTACGTACGGTAAGTCAACATCTTGAATCTTGATGCAATAGTTGCTGTGAAGTCGTGCGCAAGCACAATATGACAATTGTTCATCCATACATATGTTAATATTGTTATTGGATATGATTGGCGTCAGGGCATCTTCCTCTTAGCCTCTATGCTAATCTAAATGGTTGACTGTTTACATTGCTATCTGTAGGCACACATGCAATATGATAGGCTTGTTTCACTATCATTTGATTTATTTTATTTATTGATTCTTTTATTTCTTTGATTTCTTTATAACCTTGCTGGGATTATAACCTACGCACATGTCCAACGACAGAGATGTGTAAAAGTGTCTGCTTGCACTGTATTTCAAACTATCACCATCATTAACAACAAGTCCTCTTCTCACAGATGCAGAAATGCAAAGCAGGGCCAAACATGCTGCATTCAATGGGTATGAAAACTAGGGGTGGGCATAGATTATTTTTTTTTTAATCTAGATTAATCTCACTGTAATTATGAAATAATTTCATAATAATCTATATCAAAATGACTCATTCAGAATAGGCACGCTAGCGAAATAATGACGAAAAAAAACCTAGGGGGTTTCTTAAGATGGCGCATTAGACCAGAGCTCATCTCTTTTTTCCAAAATGCATCTCATCATCAAAAAAATGTTTATTTGGTGATGAAAAAAAAAAGTGTTTCGAATAGGCCTATGTTAGGAAGCATTTACAGTCATAATATACTGACATTTCAAAATGAACAGTGCTATAAAATACATATACATCAAATACAGATACATCTATCAAACATTTACACTATTTAAAAAAGATGACCTCAACAATTCAGCATTTCTAATGGAGAGAGAGAGAGAGAGAGAATGAATCTGCCACTGACTGTTAAAAAGGGCAGCGGCTCCTTTAGAGAGGGAGGAGCTGCGCAGCAGGTACAGCAAAGTCAGAGCCAGGCTACTAGATTTCTAGAGCTAGTTCTAGACCCTAAAGCACTGGCCCACATCGATTTGGCCTAAACCTGACAGTTGTTAACTTGTTCTCTGCGTTAGAATGCCAGCGGAGTTACAACTCCAAATGAATTCAGTTTGCAAAAAAAAAAGTCAAGCGCGACTACCGCGAGGTTGGCTATATCAAGCGCAACAACCACGAGGTGTATTACCGTCTGACATGAGTCGCAAATGCGCGATCATAACACAAACATTCAGCGAGAGTAGATATTGACAGTTTCAGTTTGACAATCTTCAAAATGTTTATCACACGGAATGTTTTGCAATTATGGCACAGGCAAGATTTCTGGAACAGGACTGTTGTTTGTGTTCCATGCAATGCGTGAGGAAATGTAGGCTATGTCGGGCTGGTACACAATAATGTCTGGTTCACCTCAAACAATAAAGTCTCTTTAGCCTACCACTTATGAAAAAGCACTAAAACAACACCTACCACGGCAGAGAGATTAATGTTTACAGCATGCAAACACTGTTCATATTTAGTAGGTCTACTCTGCTGAGCAACAGGTGGAGAGGCGAAGTGACTGGAGGGCAGTCTGAAAGCGTCTGTCAATCGAACGCTATGGTGAAGCGCATCCCCAAACCCCAAATCCATATTTTGAGAATAGATTAACGTGCAATATTTTCTTTGTCGCGCGATAAGAGTCTCACATTATCGCAGCACGTTAACGCCGATAACGGCCCACCACTAGGAACAACATAACAGCTCTCTTCCTGGTGGCAGCCATAGGGGCTTCATAAAGTGTCAGGTACATATGGAACAAAGATTTACATTACAACAAATGTATGGCCCCAGTTAAAGCTGGTGCCATGACAGTCTGTGCATATTGGCTTTGTAAGACTACAGCTAAGCTAACCATACTGCACATTTTGCATTCTCTATCTTTTTAAACGTGTCAACAGATATCCTTGACGGCTTCATACCTGACCACATAACCATGGGCTCTGAAGAGGGGGGGAAAAAGGAACAGGCTACATCCAGTAGTGGCCCGGGTGGTCAACAAATGCCATTTTCCACATGCAGTCCAGGAGGGAGACGGATATAACTATACTGTAGATTTGATATTTTTACAAGGTCTTTAGCCACACAGTGTGCCCACAGTGCACTGCTCGTAATTCTGCAGGTAAATTTCACTCTTTCGCATCGCTTAGCCCACAGCACCTTGACAACTTGAAGTCATCAATCTGAAGTCATTTTTAGAACACAGTTGTCCCAATCTCACTGAAACAAACAGCAGATTGGACCAGCAAGTCTATTGGACTCCTGTAGAAAATCATGGTGAACAGACAGACAAATGCACACTGGAGCACATCATGTTGCTAGTCACACAGAGGATATTTTCAGAGAGGCTGAGTTGTTTTCACCCCCCCATCTAGTCATGACATTCTGATAAATCGCAAAAGCAGTAACCTGTGGCGCAGGATCAAAGCTAAATTGAAAGAGCGCCAAGACTATTATAAAATTGGTGGAGTAAATGCATGTACTGTAATAATGTATGTAAATAATTTAATTGTGTATGTAACTAGTGTATATAAAATGTGTATATAAAATCCAGTGCAACTTTTTTATAAGATTCTGTTGTCTTTCTGTGAATGTATAAAAAAAGGTTCAGGTATGTTGTGTCACTTGAAGTAAATTAAACAGTACGTTCAACACTAAACAGTCTACAATATTTCTTCCTTCTTTACATTTTTTTTTAAATCATTGCTGTTCAAAGAAAAAACATGGCAACAGTTTTCAAATGTGTAATTTTATTTACAGTTCTTCTATACAAAAACAGTCAGACATTCATACACATTTGTACAACAGCATGCACTGCCAGCTACTACGCTGTGGTGTTTCACTGTCAAAATACTCATCCTTTTAAATCAACATAACCTGGGATTCCCTGCACATGCAACACTTTGAAAACAGGAAGGTTGTTGGTTATGTACTACTATATGTTAGATCAAAGATATAGGGACTAATGCTCCACTGTTGCTTCAATAAGCTGTGATCCAACCTAGTGCAAACTGTCCTGTTGGGTGGGCTCACTGTTGAATGGCACTCTCTCCATATGTAGCAGCTCTCTGTGTCCCATCTTCTGTGACTGCAGATGCCATTTAAGCCATGACAGGCATGTCTGAAAGACATGGTGTATGATGTTAACAGGTACTAGACAACCACACTTTGCCTCCTAATGACAATCGGTGCAGGCCTACTTATTTACAAGAGTGACTCACCTTCTTTGCTGTGACGTTGTTCTCCCAACTGAGCAGGAAGGCCTTTCATTCCTGGTGGTCAGAGAAGAGCTCAGTTTAAACAATACAGCAGATATTGAAAATGATGCATATGAAATAATTGACATGGGCAAATTTGTAACTTGTTATGAGCAGCTTACACAAAGAGGTCAACAAATTCTACTGAGTAGCTTGTTTAGCATAGTGAAACCCTTTGGATGTCAGTTTCACACACCACGAAATACAATGAAAGACGGCAGCAAACGATATCAACCATTTCACACGTTTGCTGAGTCATCTTTCAAGACCAGAATGTCAACTCACAGTCACAAACAAACGCAAAGCAAATGTCTGTACACTACAGTATGCATCGGGCACAGTTGGGGGAGGGGAGAACCAACACCATTGATTTTACAAGGACAATGTAATATTTACACGGACAATGTGTACAGCAGAGTTAACAGAGGTTTTTTTTTACATCACATGATGAAACTAACAGAGACATAATACAATGTTATGACCAAGACTGTGACGATACCTCTCCAAGTTAAGATTACAATGAGTAAACTACGGTAAACCTAGAAGGCCAGAATGTGAACTCACAACTACTAACGCAATGCACATGCCTGTGCTTCATAAATGAAAAAATGCATCAGGTTTATCAACAGTAGATGCTTAAACTTACCATTTGTAGGTGACGTGAACCTCATCGACAACGATGCCCAGTAGATTCTTCTGGTAGAGGTCTGAGGATAGCATGGTCAGCCATTTGTCCTTCAGCCACGACTCGGGGCTACCGAAGACCAGCTGGCCTGGCAACGTCCCTGAAGGATGTCGTTGTCGTTTCTTCCTCCCAGTTCCATTGCCGTTAGACCCAGTTTTCCAGCCTCTCTGACTTGGTCCTCCATTAACGCAACCAGGGGGGAGACCACGATAACAATGGTGTCCTGCACTTTCCCCGTTGCTTTAGCGACCAGTGGAGCCATCTGATAAATCAAACTTTTGCCAAATCCGGTCGGAAGAAGCGCAAACACATCCTTGCCGCCAACAAACGCCTTAAGCGCCGTCATTTGTTCGTCTTTCAATGACTGAACATTTGGAATACAAGACAATACAGTGGAAATAGCCGAATCCATTTCAGCGCACGGAGTACCGGTACTATAGCGCGCTGCCATGTTTGTTGTGATATGACTACACTGCTGTCGCTACTGCTTTACATCACATCCGCCCATAACTCCGCCCATCCATTCAAAGTCCCACCCGCGATTCATGATTGGCTATACACATTTCCCAACCCAAGCGGTCTCACTGCTTTTCAGATGGCTGTGTGAGGCATGGGAACGCCCCCGCGTGACGTAGCCGAACGCAGCCAGATGATGTAAACGTTTTCAAGTCAAGTCAAGTTGGTTTTATTGTCAATTTCTTTACATGCACTGGTCATACAAAGAATTGGAAATTACGTTTCTTGTTTTCCCATGCAGACATAGACTAATCTAGGTAAGGACATAGACAGTATAGACATAGACAGTACTCATACATGGACATAAGACAGTATGGACATAGACAGTGATCATACAGACATTTACAGTTTTTTTCAATTGCTAACAAGCGTTTGTCCAATCCTCAGCGACATTTGCAAAACTCTTCACACATTTAACACACCAAGGGCTTTCCATGGCCATGCAGTTGACACATTACATGCCTTTTTCACACAATTAGCAGTCAATGAATGCATTTCTAAAATGCTAACATTTCCTTTACACACATGATAACCAAAGCAACAACACTATGTATCTTTTATGGCTTATTTTCAAATGCTTTCACACAGTGTGTCAAAACTGGAAATACAACACCCAAATCCTTATTTCAGTAAAAATGCCTTTGCATGACATTAGCAAGAGTACAGTAAACAGATTATTGATAAAAGTAGAAGAAACACCTCCCATTTTAGTTGTTTGGTTCTGTTGACCGTTTTTGACAACAGTTTTTGAAAAAGTTAAACGTTGTCTCACAATCACAGAATGAAAATGCTTTTGGGAAGCACCTCCATTCCTTTTGTGAATTTCAAAATTCGCATCTATAAGCATAGTGTCTTCAATTTGATCTAAGATCTGTGGTACCTACATATCCTGCAGGTTTACTGTAATGTTTTATGTATTTTGTGTGACATTCTAATTCTGTGTGGACTTTTAGGCTTTATCCTCCCAAGACATTTGGCGCCCTAGGCAACCGTCTTGTTTGTGCTTTTATATATATTTGTTTCATGATATTTTGTTCACTGTAAGTAACATTGCAAAACTTTGTATGTTCTATCATACTATAAACAGTATTTCTACTGTACCTCCTGTAGTCAACAGTAAAAAATGCTTCGTACCGGAATCATCTTGAATGTCAACAACACATGAGGTCCGAGTCCTGTTGCCTTTGGAAATTTAGTGAAAACAGTGAATTGCATGATTTGAATGCGTGCAATAGGCTACCTGTAAAATTGAAACGTAAAAGTCTATGCAGCTTCTGTAATGTTGACAATAGCCAGTGTTTTGAAGTCTTGTGTAATTTGATTGACTCAATGTACCTTGTGAAATGAAAACAAGTGTTATTGTTTGACAGACGTGTTTCATTTTGAGCCATGTTTCTAGTGTTTTGGTAAAGTGAGTGTGTACAGAAAATGATGTGTTCTATTTTGAAATGAGTACTTTGTGTATATTTAACAGTGTGTGCTTTTGAGAAGAAAATTAACTGTTTGGCCAATTGTGTTTGGTAGGTGGTAGTCTGTGTTAAGAGTTTAGAAAAAGTATCCATAGTATGGGTAAGTGCTTGTTAGCAATTGAAAAAAACTGTAAAGTGCAAGACTGGACAACAGAAGACTTGTAGAGAACATACATTAAGAGGAGGTATTTGTTGTGTTTTTTCTGAAAGTCCTTTATAGCGTTCTGACATAGTAATAGTAGCATTTTGAAGAAAAATAAATATTAAAATAGGTCTATCAAGTACACCAGTAGCAGTGTGTGTGTGTGTGTGTGTGTGTGTGTGTGTGTGTGTGTGTGTGTGTGTGTGTGTGTGTGTGTGTGTGTGTGTGTGTGTGTGTGTGTGTGTTTAGTGCAGGTAGAAAGTGCGGTGTGTGTGTGTGTGTGTGTCTGTGTGTGTGTGTGTGTGTGTGTGTGTGTGTGTGTGTGTGTGTGTGTGTGTGTGTGTGAGAGTTGTGTGTCAGTGTGTGTATGTTTGGGTTTAGTGCAGTGTGCTTGTGTGTGTGTGTGTGTGTGTGTGTGTGCTTACGCTTATTATTGGATTCCGAATCTACACATTCTAATGCACATTCTGTGTGATTTTCATAATAATGTGATGAACAGAACTGACATAGATCATGAAAACACCTACAAAGTCAAAACTCCTACAAAGTCAGGATCTGGACACAGTATTTGAGTTTTATTGTAGCGAATCAAACCACTTCCTGATCACGTCACGTCTCCATTTACTTCCTAGAGTAGGGATGCTCAACTAGAAACTGAAAAGGTCCACTCACCAAATTTTCAAAGCTTCCAGGGTCCGAGACAGTCGCGGTGTATCCAAAATTCGAACTTCAAACATAAAAGATGATGAATCCAGAAGGAACATTTGAACTATGCACAAAGGATAGGTTCTGTCAAGTCAGTGTGAAAAGTTGCACTTCTTCTGTGCCACCAGTTCTTTAAACTTTGGCACAAAAGGTGTGAGAGCCAGGCGTAAGCACTGGTGCAAATGTTCATTGGTGAGGTTGCCCCTGTATTTGTTCTTCACCATTGTCATTGTGGAGAAGGCTGACTCACAGGAGTAAGTGGAGGGAAACATGGTTAGTATCTGCAGGGCCATTTTCTGCAAGACACCTGCAGGGGCCATCTTTGTCCAGAAGGTGGCAGGGTCGCTTAGAGATTCTTGCAGGGCAAGGTTTTCTTGAAGCTCAACCAACTCTGTTTGCAGAGAAGCAGCACTAGCCCATGGGCACACCTTCAGGGCTTCAGTTGAGAATTCCGTCACATTTTTCACCAGGAATGGGTTTTCAACACACAGCAACACCTGTTTTCCCAGGGGGAAATCTCCAAATCGGGTTTCAAAATTTGCAATCAACTTGTCCACGAATTCCACATAATTGTGGTGGTGTGGCTCTGAAGCTTGGCTTTTCAGACTCCCCTCCTGTAGGTCACTTTTGTAGATTTCCAGCTTCCTTTGAAAAGCACGGATTGCTGACATGAGGTTACACACTGTGTTATTTTTGCCCTGGAGCTTCAAATTCAAATCATTGAGGTGGGCAGTGATGTCTGACAGAAAAGCAGCAATTTCCATTTTTTCATTGTTTTGGAGAAATTCCACATATGGTTTTGCTTTGGGACTGGTCTGATTCAGTAGAAATGTTTCCAACTCCTTCCGCAGTGCCCAAAAACGCTCCAACACCTTCCCCTTACTAAGCCACCTGACATTATTGTGGAGGAGTAAATCATCAAATTCTGCATCCACCTCTGTGAGGAATGAGCGTAGCAGGCGATGCTGCAAAGCAGAGGATGCCCTCAAAAAGTTGATGAGCTTCATCACTGTTGACATGATTTCTGAAAACTTTCTGGCACACAAAACCATCTGATGAATGACACAGTGGTATGCTATGAGGTCAGGGTGATGTGCCTTTAAGAGGGAGACTAATCCCCTCTCTCTCCCAGTCATACTTGGGGCTCCATCAGTAGCAATCGAAATAACATGTTTCAGGTCTATGCCTTGGTCTTGCAACATCTGCATCACTGCATCATAAATGTCACTGCCTCTTGTATGGCCAAGAAGGGGTTTGACACCTAACACATCTTCAACAAATTCACCCTTTTCTGGGTCAAAGAATCTGACGAACACCATAAGCTGCGCTTTATCCGTGTTGTCAGTGGATTCGTCCAAAGCCAATGAAATGCAATTAGCGTTTTTCACCGCAGTTGTCATCTGGTGCAATACATGGGCAGTCATGGGTGAGCGGTTAGGGCGTCAGACTTGCATCCCAGAGGTTGCTGGTTCGACTCCCGACCCGCCAGGTTGGTGGGGGGAGTAATCAATCAGTGCTCTCCCCCATCCTCCTCCATGACTGAGGTACCCTGAGCATGGTACCGTCCCACCGCACTGCTCCCCATGGGGCGCCACTGAGGGCTGCCCCCTTGCACGGGTCAGGCATAAATGCAATTTCATTCTGTGCAGTGTGCAGTGTTCACTTGTGTGCTGTGTCACAATGACAATGGGAGTTGGAGTTTCCCAATGGGCTTTCACTTTCACTACATCATCAACGAGCATTTCGGTTCACCTCGCTGCAGTGGAATGAGAGAGGGATATTTGGCTTATTTTTTAGAGATAGCGATCGCTATCTCGTTCATACATTCTTTGACAACTTCAGCGTCAGTGAAGGGTTTTTTGTGCTTGCCCAAGACCCATGCAACTGGCAGTGACGCTTCAGTCGCGCGCTCTTGCTGGGTTGCTGACCTGACTATCACAGTTCGTGATGCTTGATATGATTCTTGCATTTGATTTATTTTTCTGGTTCTCACCTCACTGTTTTGGGGATAGCTCCGTTCGAAGTGGCCATGCTTTGTTTCATAGTGCCGCTTCACGTTTTCACTTTTGATGAGTGCAACAGTCTCATGGCAGATTAGACACATTGGTTTCATGCTACCTGCAGGCAGTACAAATGCATATTTCTCTGTCCACTCCGCCTTAAACTCTCGGTTTTCTGAATCCACTTTTCGTTTCTTTCCCAGTTTGGAGCACGCCATGCTTTATGTTTGCAGAAAGCTGGCTAACTCGTAAACGTTAATCACTGTCCCGACAGAAAGGAAAAAATGTGCATGCGGCTTCATGTTCGCTGCTTGGCTGACAGAGTTGTCATAGTGATGATAAACAACCTTGCTTTCGAGATCGCATGAAAATATCTAACAACTAGGCTACAACCAGAAATGGCTTGACAAATAATTACACTTTCAAAATATACTACTACTACTACTACTACTACTACTACTAATAATAATTAAAGCCGCGAGCGGCGATGACGGGCCCTCGCACCTACGGCTCAAGGCGGGGCATATCACCCCATCTCATCCTGCCCAAAACAAAAATGGAGTCTCTACGCCGTTCGGTTCACGAGATACAGCTATTTAAGAACTCCACTTTTACTGCAGTTCATTTGCCTACCACATGGTGGCGCTATATCAGGTTGCCATATTAGGCATATAGAAAAAGTTATATTCATTATATTAATGAACACGTGTGTTTGCACTGTTTTATAAACACTGCAAACTAAAATGGTGACCAACTTCCTGTTTTAAAATGAGGTCCAATTACCTCACTTCCTGTTGGGTGTGGCCATGGCCTCTTGTAGACTTTTTTGCTTGTCTTAGTGAGATACACACCCCCCAAAAATTTGGAGTCCGTAGCTTCAACTTTATGCCGGTCTGGGCCCATAGGTCCAGGACTTAGAGGGGCGCTACAGAGCCCATATGCTGAGTTAGGGGTGGGGCTTGTTTCGAGAGGTACATGCTGCCCTATCAAACACCTGTGCAAAGCAACGTTGAAAGATATGCATGGCAACCCCCTCAGAAAGGGCACAGTAGAGGCACATTTTCTGTCAATTTGTCATCAGAATTCATCAAGCCGCCATCTTGTTTTCTTCCAACATATTGAAAATTCCTTCGCAATATATCATCTGCTATGTCGTAAGATCATTTACAAATTGAAACGAAACCGAACAGTTGTACGGTTCAGGACAAGTACATCAAAGTTCATGGTATGACAATTTTGTCGTATGTCAAAAGTTGCATTTCATGTCCAATTACCTCACTTCCTGTTGGGTGTGGCCATGGCATCCTAAAGACTGTTTTGATTGGCTTAGTGAGATACACACACACACAAATTTTGGAGTCCGTAGCTTCAACTTTATGCCGGTCAGACCCCATAGGCCCATGACTTAAGGGGGCGCTACAGAGCCCATGTGCTGAGTAAGGGGTGGGGCTTGTTTTGAGAGGTACATTGTGTCCTACCAAACACCTGTGCAAAGCAACATTGAAAGATATGCATGGCAACCACCTCAGAAAGGGCATAGTGGAGGCACATTTTCTGTCATTTTTTCATCAGAATACATCAAGCCGCCATCTTGTTTTCTTACAACATATTGAAAATTCCTTCGCAATATATCATCTGCAATGTCTTAAGATCATTTACAATTTGAAACGAAACCGAAGAGTTGTACGGTTCAGGACAAGTACATCAAAGTTCATGGCATGACAATTTTGTCGTATGTCAAAACTTGAATTTCTAGTCCAATTACCTCACTTCCTGTTGGGTGTGGTCATGGCATCCTAAAGACTTTTTTGATTGGCTTAGTGAGATACACACACATACATTTTTTGGAGTCCTTAGCTTCAACTTTATGCCGGTCCCACCCCATAGGCCCAGGACTTAGGGGGGCGCTACAGAGCCCATGTGCTGAGTTAGGGGCGGGGCTTGTTTGGAGAGGTACGTGCTGTCCTACCAAACAAATGTGTGAAGCAATGTTAAAAGATATGCATAGCAACCCCCTCAGAAAGGGCACAGTAGAGGCACATTTTCTGTCATTTTGTCATCAGAATACATCAAGCCGCCATCTTGTTTTCTTACAACATATTGAAAATTCCTTCGCAATATATCATCTGCGATGCCGTAAGATCATTTACAAATTAAAATAAAACCGAACAGGTGTACGGTTCAGGAGGAGTACATCAAAGTTCATGGTATGACAATTTTGTCGTATGTCAAAAGTTCAACTTCAAGTCCAATTACCTCACTTCCTGTTGGGCGTGGCCATGGCTTCCTGTAGACTTTTTTGCTTGTTTTAGTGACATACACACCCCCAAAAAATTTCAAGTCCGTAGCTTCCGCTTTATGCCGGTCCAGGCCCATAGGCCCAGGACTTAGGGTGGCGCTACAGAGCCCATGTGCTGAGTTAGGGGTGGGGCTTGTTTTGATAGGTACGTTGTGCCCTACCAAACACCTGTGCGAAGCAATATTGAAAGATATGCATGGCAACCCCCTCAGAATGGGTACAGTAGAAGCACATTTTCTGTGATTTTTTCATCAGACTTCAGTAAGCCGCCATCTTGTTTTCTTACAACATATTAAAAATTCCTTTGCAATATATCATCTGCGATGTCTTAAGATCATTTACAAATTGAAACGAAACCGAACAGTTGTACGGTTTAGGACAAGTACATCAAAGTTCATGGTATGACAATTTTGTCGTATGTCAAAAGTTGACAAAAGTTCAACTTTAAGTCCAATTACCTCACTTCCTGTTGGGTGTGGCCATGGCATCTTAAAGACTTTTTTGCTTGTCTTAGTGAGTTATACAAGCACAAACAATTTGGTGTCCGTAGCTTCAACTTTATGTTGGTCCCGCCCCATAGGCCCATGACTTAAGGGGGCGCTACTGAGCCTCTGGGCCGATTTGGGGGCTGAGCTTTATTGGAGTCCATCGTGACACCATATCCAACACCTGTGCCAAGTTTCGTTCAAAGTTACGCATGGCAACCACCTCAAAAATGGCCCAACGTGCGGGAAAAATGTATCACAAAGCAAGAACAATAGGGCCTCGCACCCTCCGGTGCTCGGGCCCTAATAATAACTAGACTGCCTGTGCAGTCGCCTTCGACTGCTTAAGGTATATCCCCGAAACGCAACGCTTCCAGTCCCCCATCATTCCTACCACTCCCGTCCACCTTTTCATAAACGTATATGATAAATACAAAATGTTAAAGAAATATATTTAATATCTATACATAGATCAATGACGTGCATAGGCTTAAAACCAAATGACTATTGTGAAAATTAAGCAAAAAATGGGGCAAATGGTAACACTGTTTTAATGGTTCACTATTACAGTGAATATACCACATTAGGTACAGTGTAATAACCATTGTAACAATATTTAATACCATGTAATACCAGTGTAACACCATGTACCAATTTTGTACTACATCATGTATTTTTGTGTAAGTGGTATTACATGGTATTGCATATTGTTACACTGGTATTACACTAGTATTACATGGTATTAAATATTGTACACTGGTTATTACACTGTACCTGGTATTGCATATTGTTACACTGGTATTACACTAGCATTACATGGTATTAAATATTGTAAAACTGTACCTAATATGGTAGATTCACTGGAATGGTGAACCCTTAAAATAAGGTAGTACCGGGCAAATCAATCCACCCAGTCAGAAGTTATGGGCCAAATAAAAATTCCGCCATTTTGAAACTGTTGACCTCCAAACTCAAATCAGTTCATGAACCTACCCTAGAGCATTAACACACCAAATCTGGGACAAATCCATCCGACTGGTCAGAAGTTATGAGCCAAACAAAAATTCGGCCATCTTGAAAGTGTTGGCCTCCAAACTCGAATAAGTTCATGAACCTACCCTAGAGCATTAACACACCAAATCTGGGAGAAATCCATCCACCCAGTCAGAAGTTATGGGCCAAACAAAAATTCGGCCATCTTGAATTCAGCCATCTTGAAAGTGTTGACCTCCAAACTCGAATCAGTTCATGAACATGCCCTAGAGCATTCACCCAAAAAATCTGGGACAAATCCAAACATCCGTTCAAAAGTATTCGTTAACACGAAAGACCTTACGCGGCGGCGGACGCGGCGGCGGACGCGGCGGCGGACGCAAAACCATTATATCCCCGACGATCCGCGTTTCGGGGATATAATAATTCTATTATTACAGACCACTTTGGTCTTGGTCCGGATGACATTGCATTTGGGTCCGCATCTGGAGCGAGGTCCGCCAGTTGCGCACCCTTGTCCTAGAGCAGTGATTCCCAACCTTTTGTGTCTCATGTACCCCCCAAGCCTTTTCATTGTACCATGAGTACCCCCTAACTCGTATTTTACATTGCTTTTTCTATTCCAGTGTGACTTTGCTCCATGCACTTGTTAAAGTTACATTTCCCCAAGTACCCCCTGCAGGCAGCTAGCTAGCCTGTTCCTAAACATATGATGGGATGATAAGGTGTTTTGCTGTCATCAAGATAGGTCTAAAATGGAAGGTTGTAATGAAAAACAGCATGCAACACAGCAGGAAGTAACCTAATTTTGGGTGAGTACTTTGGCACCTTTACTTTTATCTACAGAACGAAAACCAGTCAAGTGACATTAGATAACTAGCATTTCAGATGATCTGGCTCTGAACAAAAGCCTGACCAGGTGATTTTTCCATCGAAATAGTTTACTTGGAAGCTACTGGAGTTGTTCTTCGGGCGTGAAAATGTATTTAGATCCGCAATTTAAACTCTGAGAGTCAAAGAGCGCACCCGTGCAAAAAAAAGGCTTTATCTCAGTTCGAATGGTTAAAAACGCTATTTCTTCCTAACCCAGTAACCTAGTGCTCGCTTAAAGTGGAATAACTTTGGAATGGAATGAGCTAGAAACAAACCGTGAAAATCTACAGACAGCTGAGTTGTTGGGCTTTCGAACAAGCCCTGACCATGTGTCTGTGGGTTGAAGACAAAATATTCAAAAAATGATGAAAGTGGCTGGGAGTCTACAGCTGTCGTGTTCTTGCTATGGTAAACCAAGCGTCTACAGGGAGGAAAATGCTGACAGAAACAGTCGCCTCTCATTTCAAAACACAGCTGATAAAAACACTCCTGAGTCCTGGAGTTAAAGGGGAACTTCACTTTTTTGAACATTAAGTTATTTGGCTAATTTGTATTTTATCTCAACCAGTCGTCTATGGGCATGTGGAACTTTGTTCTTAAAATCACCTTTAACATTTGTTTTCAAGATTATGCAACTCACCAAGTGTTCAGCAGTATTCACTGGTGTTCCTTAACATTTTTTTAGCGTAATATGGCTTCTGTTCTGTTTTATGTAGCAATTTGAAAATTAACTTTCACTTTCACTTTCTTTCAGAAAATGGCAAATAAAAAACAACAGAAGCCATATTTCACCTTCAAACTTGTGCTAGTGAACACCCCAAAACACTTTGTGAGCTGTAGACTTTCGAAAACAAATGTTAAAGGTGATTTTAACAGAGTTGCACATGCCCATAGACAGCCATTCTAAAGCTGGTTGAGATAAACTCCAAATTAGCCAAATAACAGGCTTAAATTTAAAAAAAATGAGCCGGGGTGCCCCTCAAAAAAAGGGGGGGAATTTTTGTTGAGCCCTATATCCAAAATGGCTGCTGCCAGCCAAGCTGGAAATTTGCTTTTTAATGGTTTTGCCCACAGTGCTGAATAATACATGGGTTCTAAGGCGTGGATTGGGCTAGCCACACCTACAAGACTCGCCCCTCATCGGTAAGCTAATGCTGACATTCCTTCCTTGGGTCCACCTGCCATGCAACCCTACACTAGTATCACATATAATTTTCCACGTTATTGTATTACATATAGTTTGAGGCCTGGGTTATGCAAAAAATAGGGAGATAACAGATCGAGCCATAACATAATCGATAATATTGTCGCGCTCGCTACCATTTTCAAACAATATAATGACAATGGGATAGAAATGCAATGAAAATGTGACTACACCCTTTCACATTTTAAAAGAATCACGGCGGGATATATTAGATAGATAGGTTTTTAATTACATCCTCATAGAGCAAAAAGTGTGTTGTTACTTGCTAATTTTCAATCAAAACCCAAATTAGCATGAACAGATGCAGGCTGCGCGCTCTCTCTCTCATGCATTAGACAGAAGCTGACAAGTCCTACACGCTCTTGTTCACCTGGCCACGTTGTTATAGCGAATTTCAGGCATTGGAAAGACGCTATTGGGAGACCTGTGGTCGAGTTCCTTGAGTCTTTTACCGATACCCTCGACTGGAACAAGCTGCAATTCTCCGCACAATGTCCCCTGCCACCTCATCGTAGCACCGTGAGTAGCTGTCTCCCGTCGCTATGTACCCTTGCGATCACGATAGCGATAACTTCTTAATGACCGCCCATAATCAGTAAACTACAGTAGCCGTGCCTCTGTTTAGATATTTCAGCCTATATTTTCAGCAGATATTTTCCCCTGTAGCGCGCTCACCCGTTAAAACTCTCCCGGTGTGACTGATTTAAATTCACAAATCCGATTTTATTATTTGCTTGCGAACTGCCTACCCATATAGGCCAAGTTAGGCCTAAATAAACAACAAATACTGCCAACATCACAAAAAACGGACAGCGGACATCGGGGTTGGAGGCGTACAAGTGAAAGAAGAGGGGAAACTCAGCAAGATTTAAAATAACAGCGTCGCAGCAAGATTGGTTTTCGTCGTGGATATTGGGTTGCTGAACATGTTTCAAAATTAACACTTGCCTCAGTGTCGGAGCTGTTTATTCCCGTCTCTGAGGAACGTTGCAAATGTGCTGACTGAGACTGAAAGAATATTACACTCCTAAAATCTCTGGTGCTGATTATTTGCCGAGGCTTGAAATAGAACGCTGGTGTTATACAAGATATATACAAGATATACAAGATAGACAAAGATACAAAAGACAAATTAACTTTTTTCATCCAGAACTGAACTGAGGATTGTACAGGTAGCTGTTACCTGCTGGGCATTGCTGCCTGTCGCACCTCCTCCAGTGCCCATGGGTCAGCGAGAGTAAATACTTGTGACACAAACATCTTTATTGTATAAATTACTAGACAAACATAGGGAATACACATTCACATTCACCATGCATGCACAGGAGGTGTCTTCCTCAACCACCTTCGCAGGTAGCTGTAGCCCTACGCCAGAAGCAGATGTCGTCAGGTGGTGTCCAGCCTTCTCTGCGGTGTTTCGGCCCTGAACCACAACACCGCCAACTCCAGCTAGTGGGCCAACAGTGAGTGGCCAGTCTCACTGCCGTACAGCTCACACCAACAATACCTACGTTTCACCATACATTTGATAAGCATTTTTTTTTTAAAAAGGAAAATAAGGCAGCTGTGCTCGGGTGCGTTGGTTGTTGGGGCGGCAACAGTGCTGAGTGAAAGGTGCCGAATGCGCTGAATGCTTACTGACGAGTTGTTTGTGAGGCAGTTGAGCTGTTTGGTGTTCGTTGGCTGCTGGCTGTAACCCCCTTCCAATGCAGCTGTGCTCGGGTGCGTTGGTTGCTGGGGCGGCAACAGTGCTGAGTGAAGTGCCGAATGCGCAAGCCGGTTGGGAGATAGGCTTGCTGTTCCCTGCAGCTGCTGTCTGGGGGTTAGGTGTTCTTCCCCCAGTTTCTATCCTTCCTCCGCAGCCAGAGCCAAAAGCTCCCTTTCTCCGCCTCCTCTGCCAGTTCCTTTGTTGCCTTCTTAAGCTTCCTTCCGGTGACTCCCACGTCCTTTAGGAGGCGTAGAGTCGACAACCCCATAAAGCCTCTGCATCCAACCTCCACTGGGTAGATGGTAGTCTTCCAACCCGCCACGGTGGCACGGTGAGTTCAATGAGGGCCACCGCTCTTGCCTTTGTGGACCACGCCACTATGTCTGGGCGGACAGATGTGGTGGTAATCTGTGTGGGAAACAGAAGCTTCCTCTCCAAGTCGACCTTCATACTCCAGTCTTGGCTGGGACTGAAGGGCCTTGGCCTTGATGTTTCTCTTTGCCTGATGCTTCTGATCCCTCCTTCCGCGACAAAGGTGGTGGGGTCCTCTGTCGGCGATGGTATTCTGCTATCCTGTCTGCGCTCCTCCAGTCCTGCGTCTAGCTTCCTGAAGACTTGGTCGTGGCGCCATCTGTAGCGGCCTTGTGACAAGATATGCTGGAGGCTTGCATTTGGAGCATTGCAGAGTGCGCAACATTCCTCATTTCCAAACCACTGGTGGAGGTTCCTGGTAGAGTGTAAACTGGTAGCACCAAACCTTGTACTTCCCAGGGAGTTGGCTTTGGTCGATCCTTGCCAGGCCGTCACATAGCTGTTTCATGACGGTCTTCCCCATCTGTTTATCAGATAGTTCTGCGGTGTACTGCCTCCCCAGGATTCTGATGGGTTGCTCGGCAAGAAGTGGTATCTTTTCCCCTCCGACAAGAAAGGTGGTGCAGTCATTCCTGACTCCTTTCCTAAGTGACAGGCTGCGAGACTTAGAGGGCTTGATCTTCATTCGCGCCCATGACATCAGCTCGTCCATCCTCTTCAGCAGTAGTCTTGCTGTACATGCTGCTGTTTGCAGGAGGGAGGTGACGTCGTCCATGTAGCTCCTTAGTGGGGGAAGCCTCTGACCGTTTGGCAGTTTGATCCCTCCGACCATTTGTCTTGCACCGATGAGAATAATCTCAAATGCTGCTACAAATAGTATCGGAGAAATCGCACATCCCATTGCGATTCCGACTTCAAGCCGTTGCCACCCAGTAGTGAAGTCTTGTATGGAGAAGCACATCTGCAGGTTGTTGAAATACTCTGCTACCAGGGTCTTGACACAGGTGGGCATGTGAAAGAAGTCCATGGCGTAGTTGATCAGTTGGTGCGGGACTGATCCATACGCGTTGGCAAGGTCAAGCCAGATGACGTGCAAGTCAGTCTTCTCCCTCTTTGCCTTCTGAATCTGGTCCCAGATCATTGTGGAATGCTCTACGCATCCAGGGAATCCTGGCACCCCTGCTTTCTGACAGTTGGTATCAATATAGCCATTCTCAAGCAGGTAGCGGGTCATTCTTCTGGCTAGAACTGAAAAGAAGATTTTTCCTTCCACGTTTAGTAGGGCGATGCTACGGAACTGGCTGATGTCCTTGGAGTTCATTTCCTTGGGGATGAAGACTGCTACCGCTCTTTGCCACTCAGATGGAATGATTTTCAACTTCCAGGCAGTTCTCATTAGGTACCATAGCAGCTCTAGTACCTTGGGGCAGTTCTTATAGAGCTTGTAGGGGACTCCATTGGGGCCTGGTGCAGAAGAGGACCTCGCCTTCTCCACGACTTGCCTGACCTCGCTGAGCTTGGGAGGCATGATGTTAAACTCAGCTGTTGGCTGTGCAGGCTGGGGTACATATCCTGGTGCTCCAAGGGGGACGCTCCTTTGCGGATCGCTGTACTGTTCCCTGACATGCTGCTCCAACTGCTCCCTGGTGGTTTCAAGCTTGCCAGTCTTCTTCTCTTCCAGCAGCTGTCTGGCATGCTTGAAGGGATCCTTGAAGAAACTGGCTCGCTCTTTTTCCTTCCGCCTGTTGCGCTTCCGAATACGTTTGGCTCTGCGAAGTCCGGCTAGTCTTTTCCTGACCTCCTCCCACAAGGCTTTGAGCCCCTCTTTTTCCGCTTGGGTTGCCTTTCTCCAGTTTTCTCCAATATTAGTCTTTCTCCACCCGCCGCTTTTGCACGAGTTGGAGGATTTCCTTCTCTCTCCTCCCCTTCTCTCTTAGGGTGGTCCTCTGTCTGGGGACAACCTCGCCGAACCTGTCCTTGCACGTCTGATATATAACGTCCCCAATCAGATTAAGCTTAGTCTCTGCCCCTCCATGCAGTGATCCCTCTAGGGTCTTGATCAGGTCTGCATCCAGTGCTCGCCATGCCTCTGCTTCACTTGACTTTGGCCACTTAATCTTATTTCTTCTTGCTGGTTTCCTGGACTCTGCGTTTGGCTCTGTTCGGTGTGAGGTGGTGAGGACTGGGTCTTCATGCTCACGTGAGGGCACGTTCTCCACCAGTGGGACTTCTTCCTCTGACACTCTCATGCCTCCAGCAACGTTGGGTCCGTTGGCACTGTGGTTTTTGTCCTGGCTTTTGGTCCCTCTTGTCTCACCTGCTGTCGCAGTGCAAGGTTGCTGTTGGCCCTTTTGGCCACACTTCGCTCTCCCCTGGTGGATCCGGACGCCTCTGAACGTGGTCACTTTCTCCCATCCACATTCACACCTTCGGAGGATCTTCTCCTCGTTTCCTGGAGCTCTGGTATTCTCGAAATCCGTTTCTGTTGCCGTCGAAACTTAAAATTGCACCAACATTTAAGCGTCATTGCGCTGAGTTGGCCTATAATGCATTTATCAGTATCTAGTCTTTACGGTAGAGAAAGGGAGAGTGAAAAAAAGCATCTCGCAAATATAACTTGTCGGTGCCCGAAAAGTGACCATTCTTGTATAAAATTATCGTATGATTTATTGACTTACTGAACATCGTGACAGGTCTACCATGGGGTGATGAACGTTGTCTTGTGGAGGTCGTTCTCATTGAAAATGAATGTGGTTTTATTTCTGGTGAGTTAGAATTAAACTGGTGAGTTAACGCCAAAACTAGTCCTGGACCAGCCCTGTAGACCCGTTCGCAATTTTGAGTTGAGGGCGTTTCTCACTGGATTTGAGTTAGTGGGTTCCTAGACATTAAAAATCACGGAGGTGCTCGTCCACCATAGTGCCAGATTTTTCACAATATGGCCGCCAAATATGGCCACAATTGCCTATGACAAATATCTGTCTTTTTTACTTTTAAAGTGTTTATACACATGTCATACATCAGTTCTGACCATTTTTTGGAGAGGAATTCAATTCTGACAATTACATGAGGATGATGTGTGATTTTGACCTTAAAAGGTCATTGCCAAGGTCAAATTTGCTATTCTGAAGAACGTTAATAGACTTCCATTGTAAAAATGAGAGACAAATGATCAATTATGGCATGAGGAGTTATTTGCTGATATTACTATGATTATAGTCCTTAAAAGGTCAAGGTCAATGTCAAGGTCAATGTCTTTTTCCTATTCTGAAGAACTCAGCCATGTGCTTGTCCATTAGGTCATTAAGGATAAGGAACTGCCACTATAAATGTAAATCTAACATTTCTAACATTTAATATTTCTTAACACTTTAGGGACCATCATAGCATAAACAATTAATGAATAAATGTGATGATAAAGACCTAGGCTTAAATTAAGCCCAAAACACAATACATTTACTAAGGTGGAACATTGTAACATTGTAGTGATTTAGTTATTTTAACTTGAAAAATCATGTTATCATTATGATCATCATATCTTATGATAATGTTTTCAGCCATTTTAATGGCAGGAGTATGCCAGGTGTGTGCTCCTGCCACCCATGTTGCTTAGGTTCATGCCTTATTTTGGGGTCCTTGGTTCTTGTAAGTATGTTGCAGACTCTATGAACTAGAAATGCCCCTCTCTGAATGTGCCCTCTTATAGCACTACTGATGGGAGGAGGAACATTGATTCCAGCACCACTGCTGTACATTTCTACTCTGTGATCATCAAATATTAGCTGTTGTGGTTGATCTGGCCCCAGCCCAGACACGCACCAAGTACTTCTCAGCCAATGTTGCATCTTGCTCGGTCAATATTTTGGCCTCTCCAAAGTTAGCCAAGTACTGGACTGGATCAGAAACCATGACTGCATGTTTAGTCCCAACCTCATGCAACCCCCCTACTCATGCATCTTCTCACAGTATATGTTCTTTGATCACAGTCAGTGATGCTCCAAGATGAGAGACTAATTGATGGAGGGGAAGCATTGATGGAGGGTAAATCTCCTGCATACCAAGTTCTTGGAAATATGGGCTGTAGTGGAGAAGCAATGCAAATGTATCTGTATCATTTGAGTCTATAACAACATTTCTGCCCTGCTTCACACGAACAGCACACTCAACATGCACCAGCAACCTGTCCTAAGCCTCATCAACGCAGTTCAAGAGCTCTGGAATCTCTTCACCATCAGCTGACTTTGCTGGTAGCACCTCATCATCAACAACAACAACAGGGCTGACAATGACAGTAGTATTGCCTCTGGTTTGATAATAAATCATGTCTGGAACTAACAATTGGAGATTTCCCAGAACTTATCAAGTTGGTGAGGAATGGGTGTTTGTCCGTTCATGCCAATGATGTCAACGGCTGTTGTTGAGTTGGTACGCCCCATGTGTTCTCCTTCCTTCAATGACACAAGATGGATGAGCTCTGGATGTCAGCAGAGGGATATTGCTGAGTTGATGATGGCATTGATGACAGGGCCTAAATTCTGCCAGAGGCATCTGACGGATCTTTGACATGAAGTCTACCCGAACATGAGGGCAATATGTAGACTCAGAGCTTCATTGGGTGAGATTAAGGTGAGGCTCAATTTCACTGACAAGCTTTGACTTGTTAACAACCAACGGAAGGTCACCATCTAACAGGGGTGATGCTGAAAGGACATCATGAGATCTGCTGAATACTCATGCCCCGTTCCTCAGTAATGTCCATTCTCCTATGTGCCTCAGCTATGTCTTTAGATGAGACCAACTTCTGCTCCTTTACGATGATTGCTGGTGTCTTCTATGGTTGATCTTTGTACTGCAGAAGATTCCTTTTTGAAACAGTTCCACTTATCTAATGTTCGTGAGAACTATCCTATCCTGCCTGTATAAGCTGAAGACAAGCTTGCAAGCAAGCTTTGGAGACGGTTGCGCAGGCTAGGTGCGACAACCTGGTTGCTGAGCAGATTGTGCAGTGGAGCGGGCACATTAACGGTCACTGAGTATGGATTCTGCGGATCCACCACAAAGTCTAGCAACAATGACACATTTCAGTTGAATATAAGGCGCGGAGTGGTGCTCAGTGCATGTTGGAGGTGGCATTCTGTCCGCTTCAAAGTGGTGTTGTTGGTGAGAAAGTTGAGGACATCAGTGATCATTCTAATCTGATGGAAAGAGCTCAAACTTTGCTGCAACATTAACATTGCGTGTGACTCCTACTACATAGTGTCCTCCATGACCCTTGCATACTCTCTGAATGCTGCTCAACCTTTATGTCACCTCCCACAGCACAGCACTAGCCATGGCGATATTGCACAACTCACTGACCTACAGAAAAGCAACGGTACAGCTCAGAATGTGTTAACACTAGAACCTTGATTTGTTCAAGATACCATGATCCATAACATAGGTAATTAACCCTAAAGCGACCGACTGGGGTCATTTATGACCCCGGGCACATATTTTCATACACCATTTCTGCAATTTTCATCAGAAAAACTTGTCCTTCTAGGAGTTTGTCCATACATATGTTGTGCATGTGGAGAATGATTTTTGTGAGATTTGGACCATCTATATGGGATTTATAATCAAAACACCTCTGGGGTCATTTATGACCCCGAGAGGATCCATGAGATACTCAACATTATAATGTCCATTGTTGTTGTAATTTTCAAACTCTGGTTTTTGTATTTTGTGTGTTTGGGCAGGCCATGGTCAGCAGACCTAAAATATTCATAATATAAACATTTATAGTATTTAAATATAATATATTATATAAATAAATAGGGCACCCCTGCGATAGCCAACGAAGCATATTGTGAGGGCATCCAGGTAGCATTTCCTCTGTTATTGTTCCATATTTGTTGATATAATGGCACAGTGGTCCTAGACACATGACGAGAATATGAAATGGAAGTCTTCCTGATGAACAAAGAGGGAGGAAACAAGTCATCAGTGTAGAAATCAATGGCGTTTTTAGAATTTTCCTTATTATATGGCTATACAAAGGCTGAAGCATCAGTTGAATTATTTCTTTGCTCTAATACATAAGACACCTTTGCACAGCTACAATGTCCAGAAAAAGTTTCAGAGAAATTTTGAGTGTGCATAAGGTTATATGTTTGAGACATGGTTTTGTCTATGTAAATTACCATATTCTCTGATCTTGTAATTTCATGAACCCAGAAATGTTGAGTACCCTAAAGTTTTATTGCAGAAATATCATCTATGGGCCTAATGGATAGAATTTAGCTTGGTTTCCCAAAGTTTCACTTTGAGTTATTTCCATAATTAGCATAAATATACTGTATTATTATGGTAAGACCACTACAAGTGAATAGGCTAAAAAATGTAAATGATAGATATCACCATGAAACTTTCTCAGTTGATTACTGATGATGAGAGAAGAAAAAAATGTATTGGATGTTTTTTGTATTTTGATGTTTACATATGCAAATGAGGGCATACATCATAATTAGCATATACATATGTAAGTTTGACAAATTTTTAGCAAAACAATAAAAAGTTCAAATTCACATTTTTTTGCTTTATATGAGGTACAAGTATGTGCAAGATGTAAATAAATTTGAATGAACCCCCAAAAATGATTTATATAGTGGTATTTCTATATAAACTCCTTGGGGTCATAAATGACCCCGCTCGGTCAGATTAGTCGCAAAAACAGGCCGGTCGCTTGAGGGTTAATGCAGTTACGTACTGCAAAGATTGCAGGACGTTATGGTAGCCACATATTGATTTATTTTCCTTCTCTTTCAGAGACAACAGCATTTTTAATGATGGCCGCCAAATCCAGCCAAACTTCAAAGAATTGGCAGAGCTCTGACTTGTCTTGATTCAAGCTCTCCACTTGCTCAATCAAGGCCTCAAACTCATATTCTGGGCAACTGAAGCCAGTGAAGTGTGCAATGCCTGTACCTGTGCAAGCACTGGATAGTCTGCTTTGTCCTTGTGAGGCCGGAATACATCCCACTGGAGAGACATGCATCAATGCATCATCCAGGCCAGAACCTTGAGGCAATTTTCCCTGATATCTGAGAATAACACGCGTCCAATAGAAAGGGCCAATACAGTGGAAGAGATCCTTGAAGTGCTCTGTCTCATGCAGGTTTCATCACACCAAATTGCCATTGATGCCTGGTTCATCTGTCTGCGAACACTGGAAGTTGGATAGGCAGTGTCTGACAGTCGCACACTCAGAAATGGGTCTTGGTATTATAGGAAGGAAGCCAGCACGCATCATTGGCACAACAGCAGATGAGACAAGTGTGTGTACAGCAGCCTGCATCAAAAGGTCTCCTCCTGACACACCAGAGCGAATCAGGCTGATCAAGCATTCATGCTTTCCTGATAAACTTTTTGCAGTTGCAACATGCAGTAATGTTGCTTGCTTGTTTTCAGGATGCAGCAGCATCTCTGGTGGTAGGGCAGGTCGAACCACTGGCTTTGCATGATCAGGTACCTCTTGGCATGGTAAATTCCTCTGCAGTATATCACCAGCTTGGCTTAATTCTGTGCCCGACACTGGAGAGTCTTGAAGTTGTCTGTTCACCGAAGCATCTTGAAACAGTAATAAGGCTGCATAGTGTGAACTCTTGGTACCAGAAAGTGATGATTGACAGCATAATCAGAGTTGGATACCTGCCAATGTGTAATCCTCCCTTGTAGAAGTGCTAGGTATGGTTTTCTGTCGGTTTTTCGAGCATTCCATAACATAGCTAGCAAGAAGGCTGGTCAGATCTGATTGTCTGGTAGCTTGAACATGAACCAATCCTGTGAAAAGTTGCGAGAAGATTCTTGATGTGAAGGCTTTTGCTGTGGGAAGCATCATATGCAATGGTGTTCGCCTTATTCCGCTTTGAATGTTATGCACAAGCGTTTGAAAGAGGCAGTGAAGTTGTGTACTCTTGGGATGTCTGACACACTTCTCCTCTTCTAGTGGGGGCTCCTCTCTGTGTTGACTGTTGCAGTGCATGTAATGTCCTGTCCTCTGACTGTGTGGACATGTTAGATTTACATTTATAGTGGCTGTTCCTTATTCTTAATAATGACCTAATTGGCAAGCACAGGGCCGAGTTCTTCAGAATAGGGAAAAGACCTGGAACATGACCTTGACCTTGACCTTGACCTTTTAAGAACTATACTGACTCTATCCTGACACAAAATAATCATAAATTAATGAAATCAATGAAAGTCTATTGACATTCTTCAGAATTGCAAATTTGACCTTGGCAATGACCTTTTAAGGTCACAATCACACATTCTCCTCATGTAATTGTCAAAAATTATTTCCTCTCCAAAAAATGGTCAGAATTGATGTATGGCATGTGTATAAACAGTTTAAAAGTAAAAAACACACGTTTTTGTCATAGGCGATGGCGGCCATATTTGGCGGCCATATTGTGAAAAATCTGGCACTATAATGGACGAGCACCTCCGTGATTTTTAATGTCTAGGATCCCACTAACTCAAATNCAGTGAGAAACGCCCTCAACTCAAAATTGCGAACGGGTCTACAGAGCTGGTCCTGGACTAAACATGGCATGGAAATCTACGGGTATATTGATGAGTGAAGGGTGGGTCATCAGGTCAACAAACAAGAACAGCTGACAACAAAGCATCATGGATATCTGGGCTTCCATAACTCCCATGCACAGTTTCTGCCATTGACTTCAATGTTAAATGCATCATGGCATTGATTAAGTCAGAGAGAGTCCTAACCAAGAATTGAACATTGCATGTTATGTAGAAAGTACCATATTTCAACTAATTTGATGTGACCAGAATTTTGATGAAAAAAATTGTGATTTTATTACAATATTCTAATGATGCGAATTCCCCAATTCATGTTTTTTTTTTTACCTGGAAGGCCAAAATATATCAAAAGAAAAAATTGAATGATTGAAATAGTTTAAAAACTGGGCCATGAATCTACAATCCATGACAGTTTAACATCATTGATGGAATTATGGAAATAAATCCACTTTTTCCTGCTATTATAATAAAGTGGCCTGGAGCTGTATAAAGATAGATAAAGATAGAGATGTTAAAGTAAATAGAAACGTCTCTGTTAAAAACAACAAGTACATTAGTAAAAGTGAAAGTGCATTTGTAAAAAAGTGCATTAGCAGCTTCATAAAAAGGAGGAGAGGGGTCTAGAACAATAATAAATAAGTAAGTCAATAAGTTAAAAAGTTAAAAAGACCATCACTACCATCACCACCATCATCATCATCACCATCACCACCATCATCACCATCGTCATGACTACCGCAGGGACTTGGTGTTGTTATATAGTCTGACTGCAGAGGGAAGAAAGGCCCTGCGGTACCTCTCTGTTCTGCAGTTTGGGTGGAGGAGTCTACTGCTCAGTGGGCTCAGCAGGGCTGCCACTGTTCCGTGCAGGGGGTGGATGGTGTTAGCCAGGATTGATGACAATTTCGTTGTCATCCTCCTGTCCCCCACCACTTCCACAGTGTCAAGGCTGCAGCCCAGGACAGAGCCAGCCTTCCTCACCAGTTTATTAAGTTTCTTTGCCTCAGCTGCTGTAATGCTGCTGCCCCAGCACACCACCCCATAAAACACAACAGAGGAGACCACAGAGTCGTAAAAGGTCCTCAGTAGGGTTTGTTGAACCCCAAAGGACCTCAGTCTCCGCAGCAGGTGGAGGTGTCTACTCTGGCCTTTCTTGTAGAGAGCCTGAGTGTTGTCAGTCCAGTCTAATTTTTTATTAAGGTGAACTCCAAGGTATTTTACGTGTCCACAATGTCTATGTCAATACCCTGGATGTTCACTGGTAAGAGAGGGGATTGGTAATTGGTGTCGGTGCATCCTTATGCTGGGCTCACACTGCGCGACTTTTTCCCCGATTTTGCCCCGATTTGGCACTTGCACGACTTTTTGAGAGTCGGGCCGAATTCTTGCTTAATCGCAGGTCAATCGTGAGTCTCGCATCGTGCAGTGTACACGGGGTAACGACAAGCGATTTCGCCTCACGATCGTGCAATCTTAGGGTCGCAAGGAAATCAAACCTGTTTGAAATTCTGGTCGTGGCTCGTGCGTAAATCGCAGAGTTAAATCAGTGCTACGACCCGATTTGACACTTCACATGCACAAATTAATAGGGCGGCCGTGCGAATCGCTGTTGAGCGCGACCTCATCTCCACCTCAGGTGCGCATGTTCCCTCCTCTGCAGACTGGGGAAACATGCCTGTCGCGTCGTACGGTGGAAGCATTTCGGTCGCATCCGACTGTCGGCTCGTGTAGTGTGAGGACGTGAGTCGTGAGCGGTCAACTTTTAAACAGTGAAATTTCATCGTGCAGTGTGCGCAGAAGCTTAAGACCCACGAGTGAAAATATCGCACAGTGTATGCCCGGCTTAAGTAATATGGGAGTTAACTACTTTACAACATACATCAAGATGATCTACATGTTCTTCTCCTGCAGAGGTCCCTCGTCCACAGGATCTCCAGGTGGCAGTGGACTTGAATGCACTCACAGCCACTGTGACATGGACCAAACCAGCTGGAGTGGGCCAGGTGACTTACCTGCTTGAGGTCATCAAAGATAAAGAAGACATGCACACCATCCAGAGAGACTCCTGCCAGTACACCATGACTGGCCTGCAAGGAGCAGATTACGCCATCAGTGTCACCACTGTAGTCAGCAACGGCCGTCAAAGTCAACCAGCCAACACAATCTGTATTACAGAGCGCAACTGGATGGGAACGATATATACATGGTATGTGACAAATCTACTAAAATTGTGCGTGCATGCACACTCTCTCTTTCACATCGTATGTGGTTGTTCAAATGTGCCTGCAAATATTGTGTTGCATGTGTGTGTGAGCTCTTTCAATGGTCTGGGCCCCCTTACAGTACATTCCTGTGACACAGCAAATTTCATGTTCAAGTCTTATTATGCTATACATTAAAGGACCAGTTCAGTCAATTTCAACATGCAGTTGTAATGCTCACACTACCCTGGACTTGTCAGTACCTGAGATTTTTTTTCCCCTTCTTCAGCCTTTTCCGAGATCCTGGTCATTGTAATGGGGGCAGCGCTTTGTTTACATAAAAAAAAAAAAGTTTTTATTTATTCCCAAAAACATCCGAAAGGTTTTACAACATCAGCAGACAACTAGCAAACAGCAGTGCCTTTTGGGAAAATATTTGGAGTAGGCCTATTTAATTTAAAAAAAAAATGTAAACAAACGCTGCCCCTATTAGAATATCTCATATCGGAAAGGGCTGAGGCGAAAAATGCAGCATCACCTGGTACTGACAAGTCAAGGGTAGCTTGAGCAATACAACAGCATTGAAATTTAATTGACTGAAGTGGTCCTTTAATGATGTGTGGGCCTACTGTAATACACATTTGAAATGATCACGCTGGCCAAATAAAATGAGTTTGACATCCCTAATTAAGGTCATAATCATCGTTGCATGTAATGCATGTTGGAAGCAAACCATGTGAGGTGACACACACAAACACACACACCCAGTAGTAACAGCACACAGCTCTAGCTATGGAAAATTTTGCATTTCTGAGGTCAACCATCTTACTGAAAGATAATGATTTGGGCTAATAGAAATGAAATCACTTCCCTCTTGTCACTAAGCATCTAACCTAGAATTCTACCCGTTAGTTCGCAATAGAAAGACAGGCAATTCTTTTAAGCCAATTCAAACATTAGGCTATATAACATCATGCGTCTATTTGTGAATACGCGGCATGTTGGTGTACATAACTACTGTACATTACATCTTGCATTATGTCCAGAAAAAATCGCCTGCTACTTCTATATTGTATGCTACTGATGCAGTAAGGAAACATTTCACCATTTTGTCCAAGAGTCTTGTGATTTAGATGCACTTACAAGTTGCTACCTTATGATTTATGATTCACGAATGATATTATAATGGTGAATATGTCAGTTAAGCTCTATAGTCTCATACTATAGTCTAGATAAGTGGCTCATTACACAGCAAATCGAGCCAAATATGTGTCCCAACTATGTTGCCTTGTCATTGTGTATCAAATGAAAGGCATGTTTTTTCCCTTTAGGTTCAGGGAGTTATTTTTCTGATTTACTAGCCTTCAGACACTTCAATCATCTGGAACTTCAGCTGCCAGACCTGAAGGGAGCAACGATAGATCCTGCAGACTCACAGTCCAATGGAAGCCTTCCCTCTACAAGAATGTTGTGAGGAACTGCGCTGCAACTAATGTGTTGTTGGGTAGGGAGGAAGCAAACTGCACAATTTAGCATGTGGGGGGCACTGAACTGAAACTCGCCTGGGGGGCAAATCGACAAGGGCCTGCCCTGGGTGTTGCTTTATATCTTATCACATTTTGTTGCCGATTTTATCCAAACCGACTTACAATCGAGGACATAACCATAGTATACAAAACTTGCAGCTACGAAGTGCACAGGTAATATACAGAACAATAAGAGCAAAGTAGGTCCACACACGCACGCAGTAGCGTACACTGCACATAACATTGCATTACATTTCATCGCTATTCATTTCATTCAAGTGACTTACAATTGAGGACACAATCACAGCATGCAACACTTGCAGATACAAAGTGCACAATAATTATACTGCGCAATGCTTGCATGCCACATGGGTTTAGTCTTCCTCAGGTCCGGGCCAGCTCAGGCATCAGTGCTGTGTTATTTCCTGCTGTCTTCCCGTTTTGGTATTTTCCCAATTTGTCAAATTATCAAAAGAGCACTGGTTCAGAAATTCACCCCCATGGCCCTGCCAGTAGCTTGTATGCTGTATGCCATATACCCTCAAGAATTCATGAATGAATGAATGAATGATTGTTTTTACTTTTTTGCACATTTGGCACACTTTCAGATCACCAAACGCCAAATAAATGTAAACATTAAACAAAGATGTAACATAAAATATCGTTTGTCAGTGATTATTTCATTTGTTAAGAGAATAATGCCATAAAAACTGCACGAGCCTGTGGGAAATACTAATTGCCCCCCTTGATAAATGAGGAGGTATCTGTGATTAATTATACCATTTTGGAAAACTTAGTTATATTTCACAGCTGATATTAAGCCTTTCAAATCAAAAGATAATTTGAGGACTTCCGGTGATGACGTTGGAGTGAACGGTCGTGTGGAACTGCTCAGCAAGATATCTCTTAAAACTAACCCTCCAAATATAAATAACTGAATAAAAAAGATTACAGCCCAAACCACATCGAAAATATGCCAGGAACCAAGCAAAAAAGGAGGAAAGGGGAACAAAGGTGTTGAGGACGAGGAGCAAATAGACGAAGCTAACACCAGGGACGACATCTTAGCAGCTATCGATGCTCTTCGAAAAGATTTCAAGACTCAGCTTCAAGAAAAAGTAAGTTTGAACCAGTGGATCAAGGAAGCAATAAATTCATTTTCTGAAAGACTCGAACACGCAGAAACCCACATTAGCTCTGCGGAAGATGGGATAACCGACCTTGAAGCGAAGGTCACCAAAACACAGCGTGATATGCTAGCACTCACCAGGACGGTGGAGTCCATGGAGAGTCGCCGAAGGCCAAAGGCGCCTGAACCTGAGATTGGTCGGCTTACCAGAAAAATCTGAGAAGAACGGCCGTGAGCTGGCTCGATTCCTTGCCGAGCTGCTACCAAATATCCTGGGCTCAGAAAACTTCCCAGCTCCCCTCTTCATCGATGAATCCTTCAGACTTCCACCAGAGAGTGTTTATGGGTAGTACGAGAGAGGAATCTCGCGACTTTTTCCGGGTGGTACTGTCCACTAAGTGGCGCCATCCAGACAGCGCAGAGGAGCGCCAAGAAGCGCAGAGGCTGTTAAAATGCATGGGTCCCATGGAGCTCAACCACAATCCTGCCATTGCTTTGGGAGAGAATTGGTATCATCATTTCATTTTATTTTTCCAAAAGGCAGGATAGATTATCCTTTCAAACAGCACTCAGTTTGAATGTTTAAACTCGCTGGATCTTTGTAAAATACGTCTTAATTGTCAATATGACGTCACGAGTGGCTTCACACTCTGCGTTTGGATTGGTCGGCCGGCTGCATTGCTGTGATCACGACGACCGTAAAGCAATTTTGTTAGCAAGATGCTAGCGGAGCCTGACTCATAAATGCCAAAGCTGTAGGAAATCAGAAGGACATAACTCCCAGGTTATTGTACATTTAATTGAAATCCACATTGGTTTCTCCGAACTTACAGTAATATTGTCAAGTTTCAGCCGACAGCGAGCACAATTGTCAGTTATTAGCGCCAGCCTTATGAGCTCTGCTGTCTCGACAGCGCTCCCTAGGTGAACTGCAGGCACGGGTTGGAGGGCGAGATTCAACACTGTATGTAAACCCACTGTGCTTCCACTTTCTAAAAAGATACCAAAAAGACGCCCCCCTCCTCCCCGTACAATCCTCATCAAATTGACCTTTCCGCAAACTCCTCCCCCCCTTAGCAACGGTTGCTATATGAGTCAAGCTTCCGCGACTCTCGGGTTCTCAGCATTGGTATGAATGGCGTGGCAACATGTTTTCAACCGTGTCAATTTCGTCCTTGCCAAAAGAAATCACGACCAATTTTTGGAGAAGCGGCAAGATATCCGATCGAAGCAGGCAACAGGGTCTTCAATATGCATACGAAGGCTACATCCACGACATTATATGCCGTATTTGCAGCCAGACGAAAGCCTACAGGTCCCAGTGCAAGAGGCAGGCACCTCATAATTTTGAAGTCACATATCGGGACAATGAAATACAAGAGCAGCAGTGCTCGTGTACAGCAGGGTAAGTTACAATTCCCACACAAATGTTGCATTAAAACCTCCTGATTACTGTATTTGTAACATTAAATCCACGTCATGCTAACACATGCTAAATGTAAACATTCCCACCTGTAGTGCTCCAGGGTACTGTTCCCACATCGTTGGCTTGTTCAACACTCTTGACCTCATGCAAGTGAAGGACAGTGGGACCCCTTTGGAACCTCAGGCCTCCACAAGTTTACCACAGCAATGGCATAAACCGAGGGGTACTAAATTAAAACCAGTGCCTGTGTCGTCTGCATGTGCTGCAAAAGCAAAGGCCACTCGCAAACGCAAACCTGTGGACTGTCACTACTCTGGAAACCAGTAAGTCTACATTAGCGTTCAGTAAATTAAAATACATCTGTCCAAAATCCTACAAATACATGGCTACTGTACATTGTAAAACAGTGGAAGTTAGATCATTTCTGTTGTACTGTCCTTTCTCTAGGAACTTCGAAGTGACCGATGACAAACTGGCTCTCCTACAAAGGCAGGCAGGAACACCCATCAGCTACTTGGTGAACAAACCTCCAGTGGACCTCACTGTTGCAGACCACAAGTACCCACTTGGAAGTGGCTTAAGCCATCAGGTAATTCACCACAACATGGTTTACATAAAGCATAAAGAAAATAAATACACAGGTCATGACAATATGCATGATGAATGATATTTAATACACAATAACACAATACTCAATAATAACAAATCACAATACAATACATATACAGGACGGATCATGTTATTCACTGATGATGTGAGGCTGAAAGTTGGACAGCATACTGACAACAAACCAGATCTGATTAATATTGTGAAGGCGAGTAATAGGGATTCTGCCAGACACCATTTTGAACTTTTTTATCTTGGCAATGGCACGTTCAACATGAACTCTATGCCTGGCTATTTTCCTTGTTTTCTCGACATCTCCATGTGGCATCTGCCTGTCTGCTCTGGCGAATGGGGGTATATTGAGCTGTAGCCCAAGTTCCTCAACCTCCTTCTGGATGAGGAATCCTTTATCCACCATCAAACCATCCCCCCTGTGAAGATACCCACCCTCAATGCAGCCCTTAAGTAGTTGCACTATGTTACACTGGTTGAATATATCTTTGTCAGATATGGTACCAGTGAATAGGGCAGAAACAAACATGACTGACCCACGTGGATCACAGGCCACTAGAGACTTCAGGGTGTTGGTAGATTTGTACGAGGAGAATGTCTGACTCTGTAACACCAATGAACTTGGTCTTTCAATCTTTAGCTCGGTACAATCCAAAATGGCAAATGTATTTGGAAACTCTTTTTTGAACTGGGCTGGCATTTTATCTGAAATCACATCTCTGTGTGGCCAAGTAGACAGCTGGCCAAGAGCACAATACATGTAGTCTACCCAGGTGTTAAATATTGTGCTCACACTCTGTACAGTGATGTGGAATCTGAATGCTAAATCTTTGCAACCATACCCTTGTCTGAATGTCATCAGTGTCAATAACAGCTGACTACGCAAAGGAAGGTCTGGATTGCCACTGCGTTTTGGATAGGTCAATGGAATATGACTTTGTGGTGTACTTGGATCATTTGGAATGTTGAAGAACTCGCACAAAGTATTAAACTGGTCATAGGTGAATCCAGTGCAGTACTGGAAATAACCTGCCACATCACTTTCCTGTACAGACTCTGGGTTTAACCCCGAAGTAGTTTGTGACTGGAGTTCGCTTTTAAGTTGTTCGAGCTGGACATCCTTCTCCTGTAGTTGTAGTGTCAGCTTGGTTATCTCAGCCTTCTGAGTGGCCACCATGTCCCTCAACATCTGAAGGTCCTCGCCATGGTCAGTAGTGGGATGTGCTTCTGTAAACAACAACAACAACATCAAAGAGTAAACAAACTGTGTATAAAATAACACATTTTCCTTCTGCCTGCAGCTTCCGCTTTTTGAGAGACCAGAAACGTCATCTGCCACCAGTGGTCCTCCACATTTCCCTCTCCCTCAACAACCAGCTGATGTCTGCACCGTTTTGACAGAAGAAAGCATGCAGACATACAGCAACTTGTTCCTGAGCCAGTCCCAATCTGTAGCCCTCGAGCATGACACAAGGCAACAGGGGGCAACAGACCTCTGGCACCTTGTTCGGTCCTCGAGATTGACCTCAAGCGACTTCAAGGCTATATGCTCGAGGAGAGGCGACTTTGAAGGCCTTGCTCTGCGATTGAAGGAGGCAAGCAGGAAGACCACCAGAGCAATGCGCAGGGGGCTAGCCCAGGAACCAATAGCAGCACAACGCTACACTGCCATCACTGGTAATCAAGTGTTTCCATGTGGTTTTGTTGTGAATCCCCATGCTCCCCACCTTGGAACTTCTCCGGATCGGAGGGTAGTGGAGGAGGAGGATGCATGTGGGCTGCTAGAAATTAAATGCCCCTCCAAGACCAGCTACAAGGAGTGCTCATATCTTGTGGAAAAGTTGGGTGGTGGCTACAAACTCAATGAGAACCATGCACATTATTTTCAAGTCATGGGCCAGCTAGGCCTCACAGGCATGCCCTGGTGTGATTTTTTGTTATGGGCCAGGAAGACCATCATTCGGAGCGCATTTATTTTGATGCAGAGAAGTGGGCCGCAATGAAAATTAAGTTAGATTGGTTTTTCTTTTATGTTTTTCTCAACCACATTTAGACACACACACACACACACACACACACACACACACACACACACACACACACACACACACACACACACACACACACACACACACACACACACACACACACACACACACACACACACACACACACACACACACACTTACCATGATCACCTTGTTCCTCAGGGTCACTGGTGGTGGTGTTGTTAGCACTTTGTTCCACTGTATTCTTCTGTTGCTGTTTTGCCTTTTTGCTGGTGGAGTTTGAGCCCTCTCCCATTACCCTGAAAAACATCAGTTTGATTTTCTGTTTAATTTTCTTTTTCATGCAAGGCTGATGCATGTTAGTGTAGGGGTAATATGTTTTTGTTGATGTTTTGAGTTAGGTTCACAATGATGACAGAGTACATTCATGTATATTAATGTTTTCATTTATAAATAACTATTCTGATTGATGGCACTGAAATAAAATGCACATCCTGAGTTCTTCAATCACTGTTATTCATTATTATTCAATATCAGTTCAGTTGTAATGGTTACATTACAGGAGGAAGGGTAAGCTTACATAATAGGTACAGTACATTGCTGATGTGTGTTTACCAGTATTACAGATAACAAACCTATAAGAGGCAACACGGTAATGTTTTAGACGGACATTCTACATGATTAACTTTCACAACTGTAAACAACATTGACATTACATTGGTTGCTACTGGCATGCACAAAAGGAACAAAACCGTGACCTTTTAGCAGGTGGTTTTCGACATCCACCGAGATTCTCCCTCCTAGACACAGGCACCGGTATAGCTGCGACTGGATTTGGATGTTCAGGTGTGGGCTTCCCATCAACAAAGTGCTGCAATGACATTGAAAAACACCACCCTCCAAAATTAACAAAGTGGCTACCACAGTTATGCTAAGGCTAACAGGTTCATTACAGCTCTATGCGTTATATTACCTACACAGTAGCAGCTAAGCAAACATGCAAGGTGGTAAAACTGAATAGTGTTTTAAGCAGAGGTTTTATCACGTTTTTGATGCAGTGGGAGCATAAATAGTCGTAGATTCTTACCTTGGAACAAACGTAGGTGCTACTGTTTATTTTGCTGACATTCAGCTGATGGGGGGGTCGTCCGCATTGTTTAATCCACAGCAGGCATTTCTCTCTCTGGGTCTTTGGTTTCGGGAAAGGATAAAAAACCACCCCTCCCTCCAGCCTTTTCGGATATCGGGTGTCCGAATTGCACACCCCATAAGCGCAACGTTTCATTTTTTCTTCTCGAGTAGACGTCTCCCTCGTTTACTTCCATTCATAAAAATGGCTGGCTTGACCAAGGTCCCGACCTTAGTAACTGTTGCTATGCTATGATTGGTCAGTTACCATTTTGGGGGGTGGCCGCGGAAAGGTGAATTCCGCTGGCTGTCTGATAAAGAGCGAGTGATGACAGCTGCCCGACAGAAGAAAGAACCCCTGCAACTGGACGGCAATCCGTTGATGTTCTTCCCCGATCTACCTCCGGTGGTCCAGGAGAAGCGACGAAAGTTTGACGGGGTGAAGGATCAACTTCATAACCTAGGCATCGAGTTTGGAATGCAATGCGGGTTTTCTATTTGTTTCTTTTGTTTCATTTTCTTTTTTGAATGGTATCAGGTTCCTTTATGGTCAGGTAGAAACGGTAAAAATATGCAAGACAGACACATTTAAATACGGGACATGACTCCTCCATATCTTAATATAGTATCTTGGAATGTTAAGGTTTAAGGAAATTGGTTAAAATCAAGCAAGTTCTAGCTAGGATTAAACATATTGAAGCCAAAATCGTGTATATCCAAGAAACGCACTTAGTATCAGACGAAATCATACGCATTAAGAGAAGATGGCCGGGGCAAGTTATTGCTTCTTGCCACTCTTCACAGGCCAGAGGAGTGGTTGTTCTAATCCATAAATCAGTTCCTTTTAGAATACATACAACTGTCTTAGACACAATGGGCAGATTTGTGATAATAAAGGGCTCTCTGTTAAGTCAAGAAATTATTCTAGCTAATATATATGGGCCCAACAGCGATGATGATTCATTCTTTAATGACCTGTTTATGACCCTGTCTTCTTTTCAGGGAGAAATATTACTGGCAGGCAACTTTAATTGCACGCTAATTCCCTATCTAGACAAATCAACGAGAGTGGACCCTTCTCATACCCGATCCCGCAAAACAATTCAGCACTTTATGTCAGAGCTTCATCTTTGCGATATTTGGAGAGATAGGAATCCTACCACCCAAGAATTCTCTTGTATTTGAAACACCTACTCGACTCAGTCACGCATAGATTACTTCTTAATCTCCAAAACGCTTAAAGATTCAGTTTGTGATTGTGGATATAAAGGTATTGTACTTTCAGACCATGCCTTTCTATTTCTACACTACCGTTATAACTCATACTCGAAAGGACAGTCACAGTGGCGACTAAGCCCGAGATGACTACGCGACCAGCATTTTCTACAATATGTAGAAGCTAACATTGATGTGTTCTTTGCTACGAATACACACGAAACATCGGCCTCTATTAGGTGGGAAGCATTTAAAGCCTATATTAGAGGTCAGATGATATCCTACACGAGCCACATGTCTAACCGGACGCATCTCCTAATGTCAGAACTAGAATGTGACATTAAAGACATGGAAAAGGAATGCGCCATCAATGACACCCCTGAGAATACTCAGAGAATTAAATACTACGACCTAACAGCTAACAAAGCACTATCAAAGATAACCAGGCTGAAGCAAAACTATTACGAACAGGGAGAATCATCCGGGAAACTACTAGCCTGGCGTCTTAAAACCTTGAGTCAGGAAAGGGCTATCACCGAAATTGAAACTGAAGGTGGGATTACAACGAAACCCTTTAGAAAATATTATAGGAAACTCTATGCTTCAGAAGTGCAATATCCCAATGACCAAAATAAGTTCTTAGACGAACTACCCATTCCACTCTTGGAAGATATGGCTAAGCAAACGCTGGACTCGCCTATCATGAAAGAGGAAATATTTGAAACTCTTGTTTATATGAGCAGTGGTAAGGAACCCAGTCCTGAAGGACTTCCTTTAGATTTTTATAAACATTTCAAGAAATGGTTAATTCCACCTTAGTTCGACATGTTAGTTGAATCGGTGGAGGCAGGACAACTTCCACCCTCACTATGCAACGCTACGATATCGCTTATATTAAAGCCAAACAAGCCGCCTACCAATTGCGCATCATATCGTCCAATATCATTAATAAATTCAGATGCTAAAATAATTGCAAAGGTTTTTGCAAGGTGCTTAGAAAAACACCTCCCATCCTTAGTAGCGCCTGATCAAAACAGCTTCATTAAAGACCGCCAAGCCTTTCATAACATCCATAGAGTATTAAATATCATCCATCCGAAGCAGGAATGCGTAAACACGGCAATAGTATCACTTGACGCTAAAAGTGCCTTCGACATGGTCGAACATGGATATTTGTTTGATATTCTGATGTGATTTGGGTTTGGAAATTACTTTTGTGGCTTTGTGAAAATGCTGTATCGATCCCCAAGCGCAGCAGTCACAACTAATCTCGCCACATTGGCATCCTTTCAATTACAGCGAGGAATGAGACAATGGTGCCCTCTATCGCCCCTTCTGTTTGCATTAGCAATCGAACCACTGGCCATCGCAGTCAGACAAAGCAATAATATAACAGGCATAAGAGTGGGCGATGCTGAGAACAAAATAGGTCTTTTTGCTGACGATATAGTTTTGTTCCTGACACAGTTAAGGGATTCAATTCCCAACCTGCTGAAGTTAATAAATACATTTGGTTCGTTCTCAGGGTATACTGTTAATGAATCAAAGTCGAATATCTTGTTTCTTAAAGGAGAATTTCGGCCAGTTTGGATGCATATCCCATCTTGGGTGGACCAAGGGAAAAGGATGCAAGGGAAACCCGCAAGAAATTTTCATGCGTGCTGCGCAAAGTTGTTCAATTGCGGTGTTTTCGGTTAAAGCCTGGCCCGTCGGGCAGACTTTTGACCTGTGTTAAAGCCCTTAGCTTGTATTAAAACACTTTTGAACGCTTTGGCCGTGGTGTGTGTGTCATTACAAGTAAATCTGGTGGTTTACAGTTCCATTAGCTGGCACAGGAACGATACAATCGGAATTTTGAAAAGTGGCGCACCTACCTCTCTCAGCTTCTGCCGTACACCTACGTCCGCAAAATGGTTCGCCGAAGTGATACTTAGTATAGTTACATAGTAATCCATTTCATTTTTGTCCACCAAAGACGAGCCAAAGGAACTTAATTCACACTTATAAACATTTTAAATTGCTAAATGAATCTATGTATGCATGTCTGTCTGCAGATGTGTGCAAAATATTGGATCTGTGAAATGTATATTATATGTGGCAAGACCATAATCTTCTTTTGGAAATCTAGATCAATACAGTACTTCTACTCTAATATTGTTAAGCAATGAATAGTTGTCAACTGACAAACTTCAACAGGATACTGGCTGGGCATAGCCTACATACCATCAGGTCCAGGTGGCGCACAGCACAGCTGTTCTTCACTGGCTCCTCTGCTGCACTGGGACAGGTCTACAGAGCAAATGGAAAAATAAAACAATCACAGTTAGTGCAATTCACCTTGTCTGTAATATGTTGGTCACATGTAAGAGAAATACAACTTATAAATAACCTATAGTTCCAATTTAGTTATTTTATTTAATAAAATGCAAATAAGTAGGCTACATTACACCCATACAACACAGTATCATTACTTATATGGCTGCTATTACAGCTTAAACACTTAACTATTTTGTACTGTACTTCTTAGGCTACCAATTGGACTTGCTGTATAACTTATAGCAGTAGGCCTAGGCATTTGGGTGCAAAAACAAGTCTAGACCACTGAGCACTTCTCCTCGACACAATCTCAATGAATAATGTCATTTCCAGAGCAACACATGTAATTAGTTGTGGTCATCTCGATTTGTTCAACAAATAGGTCAAAGTTATTGCTATCCAACAAACAAAATAACAACTTGTGATTGTGATGACGCTAGCCTAACAAGTGCAGTGGATTACTTTGCAGATGCTTACTAAGCTATTTATTTTCTTTTTCAGGTTTTAGGTCAGGTAGACACTGTATTCAGGGGCAAATCTAAGCAGACAGGCGAATTTAAACATTCTAACTTCGTTAAGGACTAAACACAGGTAGCCTAAGTAGGAAAGTGTGTTCAAATAGTGGCTATGTTTACACGTGAAATACAAGGTATAACTTAACACAAACGAAGCTATACAAAAGGCTGAATGACCCAAGGCTAAAAGGCATTGCTAACGATGGTTGATTAGCATAATTCACACCTTTAATTATTTGCGATCTCTCTTAAATGGAGCGTTTTTATCATCACTTTCCATCTTCCACATTTGCAAACTTCTTTCAACAACAGGTCGGTTGGAAACAGACAATGATTAGAAAGTATGGGTGCAGTATCTAAACCTAAACCTAAACATTACAACAAACAAGAAGATTTGACTCACCAAATAACAAAGTCAGCTTGTTAAACTTCCATCTCCTTGATGGCTGGCATTAAGTTGCTCCTCTTTGATTCGCGTGGAAGGGGAGTGGTAGTAGCCGTTCATCACAAAGATTTTTTAAGGAGGCACGTGTTGTGTTTACAGTATTACCAGAGAACCTCTAACAGGGAGAAGGCTCAGTCTCATTGGTTCCCATTGTAGCCAGTTAGCTTTGCATGCATACTGCAGTAACGAGCGTGGGCCAGTCCTTCATGTGGGAAAATGTATGGAATGGAAAGGGGAACCCATGCTAAATACATTGCTACTGCGATTTCCAGTCACAAATATCATCAACAAAACATTCCTGGTAAGCACTATGACTGTTGTTTAACAATAGGCCGTATTGACAAATCATTCAGGTGTGTAGTTTTACAGCATGTTAGAAGATTTCAACCTGTAATCGCTAGCATTGCGCTAATGTTTATGGGTTTGGCCCCATAAAAATTGAGCTTTGTGACCCAGTATATAATAATCTAGTGGCGCAAAATAATCGAAACGCTACTCAAATGGGGTCTTATTATTTCTAGCTTCGAACTTAATATTAATATTTCAGGACAAAAATTATAAAAATTCACAAAAATTATAATGTTAGAAAACTCCATTGACACCCATTCATTTTGCACTGGCCCGTGGTTAGGGTTAGCCAGTTGTGGCTAGTAGCTTGTTCCGTGAGTGAACACCCCCTGGTATTACTTATTATGCTTGGGTGCATGTACTCCACCACCAGTAGGTGGCACTGCAGAGGTGTAATCAATCCATGATATATTGATACTGCGCTACTTCACATTGTTCAGTGTGCCCGTGACAGTTCCATTAAAAGGATGAACTTGACATACGGTCTCCTCATCATTTGAAGTCACTACAATTCCTCCTGTGAGCAACACCACAAATTGGCGACGAGGATGAGCACATTGGTACCGAGTCCACCACTTTTCCTTCCACAAGTGGGTGAGCCACCGATTACGTTTGCTACATGGAGGAAAATCTTCGATAATTATATGCTAGCAATTCATGCTACTGGAAACACATGGCCAGATGTACGAAAGCGTGCAGTACTGCTACAATGCCTAGGTCCGGAGGGACAACGCATTTTCTACGACTTACCAGATCAAGGTACGACTTTTGATCAAGCCATGGCTGCTCTAGAAAAGCATTTCGTACCGAAAGTGAATGTGATTGCATGGAGGCACAAGTTCAGACATCGGTTGCAACGATATGATGAAACTGCTAGCCAGTATGTAGCTGCTTTGAGATCCCTAGCTTCACAATGCCAATTCGGAGCTATGGAAGGGGAAATGATTCGTGATCAGCTAATCTCTTGTGCTTACCTGAGTGCCGTAAAAGACAAATTACTGATGGAGGATGATCTGAATTTAGACAAGGCACAGACACTTGCGTGCCAAATTGAAGAAGCCGTTAAAAATTCAACGCTATTGTCTTCAGCTAAAAACCCGCCAACGGCATCCGTGCAAGCCATCAGGGCTACGAGTGCACAGTTTCGAGGGAAAAAGGGAGCGCGCCCAGCTAAGCCCTCAGCTACAGACCGCCATTCTGCGAGTTCCGATCGCAAGTGTTACAGATGCGGGTCCAACAAACATGTAGCGAATGACAAGAATTGTCCAGCGGTGTCCGTGAAATGCAATAAATGCGGCAAAAAGGGACATTTTGCTAAAGTATGCAAATCAACAGTGAGTGAAGTGAGAGAAGTTACAGTGCCTGAGGTCGAGGTGCTGTGCGTGGATGATAAGCCCGCGGCTGCGGCAGAAGAAAAGCTAACATGTGCAGTGAATGTCGAAGCACCACAGGGAAACTCTCACTCCCTCAAACTCATTGTTGACACTGGCGCTTCTGTGTCTATCCTCTAGTCCATGTACAAAAGCTACTTTGCAGATTGCTCACTCTGTGAACCAAAAATCAGATTAGTCACTTATGCAAAAGGTGAATTGAATGTACTTGGCTGCTTACCTGCTACAGTTTACATTGCAGATGACAACAAAGTCTCCACTCACTTCTACATCGTGAAAGCTGGATCGCCACTGATGGGGCTTGACCTGATCAAAGCACTCAATGTGAACATCATGGGAGGCAAGGTGAACACTGCTAGGCAGCATGCTCAAAATGTCACTGTGAATAACATTGATTCTACTTCACCCCAGCAGCTCGGTTGTGTGAAAGGTTTCATTCACAAGGTCCAGGTGAACAACACGGTGCAGCCAGTTCGTCAGAAGCTGAGAAGTTTGCCGCTGAGCATACGAGAGGAGGTGTCGGCAGAGCTGAATCGCTTACTTCAGGCTGGCATCATCGAGCGTGTGGATGCATCTGAATGGGTGAGTCCTCTTGTGGTTGCACGAAAGCGCTCAGGCGGAATACGGCTCTGTGTTGACCTCCGTGAGCCCAACAAAAGTGTGATCATGGACTGTTATCCACTTCCTCATATGGAGGATTTATTCTCATCACTAGCAGGCGCCACACACTACAGTCAGATTGACTTGAGCTCAGCTTACCATCAGTTACCACTGCACACTGAGAGTCGCAACCTCACTGCCTTCATTACACACGATGGCCTCTACCGATTCACACGAGTTCCATTCGGACTAGCGTCCGCTCCATCTGCATTCCAGAAAATGATGCAAACAATTCTAAAAGGCCTACCTGGAGTTCAGAACTATTTAGATGACATAATAGTTAGTGGAGAGTCCAAAGAGCAACATGATGAGCACTTGCAGGCAGTCCTGCAGCGCCTGAAAGATGCAAACCTTCAGATTAACTACGACAAAAGCTCATTTGGCCAGACAAGCATTCCCTTTCTGGGACACGTCATTTCCAAAGAGGGCCTACGCCCAAGTGCTGAGCATCTTACTGCCATTGCCGATGCACCTGCCCCAAAAGACATGCCTGCCCTGCGTTCCTTCCTGGGGTTAACATCATGGTTCAGCAAATTCCTGCCAAACTATGCGACACTAGTCGAGCCACTGCGTCAGCTGCTCAGATCAAGTCCACAGTCTGAGCTACAGTGGGACAGTGACGCAGAGAAAAGTTTCACCAAGCTGAAAGCGATGCTGTTAGAGAGCCCTGTCCTGGCTGTCTTTGACCCGAAGCTACCTACCTTCATTACCACAGACGCCTCTGATTATGGCCTGGGGGGCGTACTGACTCAGCTACACTCTGGCAACCAAGAACGCATAGTGGCCTTCGCCTCACGCACACTGTCTGCAGCCGAGAGGAAGTACTCCACTACAGAAAAGGAAGCCCTCGCCTGCGTGTGGGCTGTGGAAAGATGGCGCACGTATGTGTGGGGACACAGATTCACTCTTCGAACAGATCACCAAGCGCTGACCACTCTCCTCAACACCAAAGGCATGAACAGAGCCGGCATGAGGATCGTAAGATGGTCTGCTTAGCTGATGTGCTACCAGTACGACATGCAGTATAAGCCAGGGAGCGAAAACGTCATGGCGGACTGCCTGTCCCGTCTTCCCCTCACTGATTCCAACACTGCTGCGGAAGCTGACGGAGACCTGAGCACAGAGATAGCTGAGATCACAATTCACAATGCACTGCCGCTTGCAGACTTCAAAGCTGAATGTGAAAATTGCCCCATACTTACACAGCTGCGGCAAGTGATTCACTCAGGGTGGCCCAAGGTGAAGAAAGCTCTCCCTGTTGAACTACAGCCATTCTTCCTAGTGCGACATGAACTTGCAGTTGAGGCTCCGCTGATCGTACGAGGTACACGCCTGCTGGTTCCCAAGGCTCTTCAGGAAAGAATCGTGCATCTGGCGCACGAAGGCCATCAAGGCATGGTCCGCACAAAGCAACGCCTCAGAGAGCTCTACTAGCTAGACAGAGAGAGTCCTAACCAAGTATTGAACATTGCATGTTGTGTTGAAAGTACCAAAGTTCAACTGATTTGATGTGCACTGATGTGAAGAAAATTGTGATTTTATTACAATATTCTAATGATGCGAATTCCCCAATTCATGGTTTTTTTGAGCTGGAAGACCAAAATGTGTAAAAATAAACAATTTAATGATTGGAATAGTTAAAAAACTGGGCCATGAATCTATAATCCATGACAGTTTAACATTATTGATGGAATTATGGAAATAAATCAACTTTTTCATGCTATTCTAATAAAGTGGCCTGGAGCTGTATATTGATACTGCGCTACTTCACATTGTTCAGTGTGCCCGTGACAGTTCCATTAAAAGGGTGAACTTGACATACGGTCTCCTCATCATTTGAAGTCACTCCAATTCCTCCTGTGAGCAACACCACAGCATGTAGAACTAGATTTTTAAGGAGGCACTAGATTTTTTTCAAGGAAGACTATTCAGTTGTATTGACGCAATCGGCGCACTGCCACCAACAGTTTGGAGGTGGAACTGCAGTGACCATTTAAAAATTCCCCACTTCTGGTTTTCTCGCCAGGTGATTGTCAGAACAGGGGCCGTTCAGGGGCCAATCAAATTGGAGGAGGGGCCTCTGCCCCTGTGGCCCCGCCCCTAGATCCGCCCCTGCCTAATCAATTGTGATTTAGACTATCAGGAGAGTTTTAAACTCAATTCTAAATCTCACTGGTAGGCTTGTGTAATTACCTATATGTGATGTGATGTCCTTTCTTCGTTTTGGTTACAATTCTAGCAGGAGCATTTTGAATTATTAATAAAAGCCTATAATGATATAACTTGGTTTTATATAGCGCCTTTCAAGGAACCCAAGGTCGCTTTAGTTGCAGTTTTTTAAAGACCTATAAGTAGGCTAGAGTAGTCAATTAGTCAACTACAGGTAATAAACACATGGATTCATTTCTCCATATCTTGTCTAATCTTAACTACAGTATGTTCCTAAAATGCCAAAGCTGATTTATGCTTTTGATGTGAGCATTGAAACTGAGATTACTGTCCAACATCAAACCAAGGTTTTTGACACAAGACTAATTAGTTTCAAGCTATTTGTATTATGTTCATCAGGTTATTCTAACTTGCTAGCCTGCCTAGCAGCTTAATTTCATGATTCTTGCATTATGCAATATATAGGCCTATTATACAGAGGGTTAGGCCTACTAAGTCTACCTATTTAGTGTACACAGTATATAGGCCCGTAAGGTCTACCTAATCATGGAACTGGGAGGGTGGTATAGAGGCTGTGGTTATTGCACCAAAACACCACGTGAAGGTATTATCATAAGCTTTATTGTTTTTTGCTTCATGGTGGCCTGGCCTGGCTTTGGAAAATGTCCGGCCTGAAAAATTCTCCCAGCCCAGCCCTGATTGCATGCATGTCAGAGTTCCAAGGTCACCTGACAAGGGAAGCATCAAGGCTTGCCTCAAATTTCCTAAAAACATATAGACAATGCATACAAAGCTTCTGAAAGAATAGTCTGTGGACAGATGAAACAAAAGTTGAACTGGGTGTTCCGAATTACTGATGTTTTCATTATACATGTGATCTACTGTAACCAAATGTAACCAGTCTCCACATGTGTAATGATAATATAACACATTTATTCTAAAGTACTGTACTGTAATCAGTCGGCACGTGTGTAATGGTGGAAATCAAATGAATGCAACCAATAATGTAATGTAACCACTCTGCAGAGAATGCTGCTGCCACCTGCTGGTCAGAGGCAGGGTGACACAAGACTTACATTCACACTCAGCCACTGCTGTATAGAATTATATAAATGCCATCTCTCCATCTCTCACACAGCTCTGCCTGGGCGCTGGCGACAGACAAACTCAAGAGGGAGCCTCATGGTTTGGCTACAAATGCTGTGTATGAGGCCGACTGCAATGTCTCAGCTCATCCCCTATTAGATAGGCCTATATAGGCCTACAATGTCTCCCTTAGCTCATATTGTTGAGGGGACATGCACATCATAGGGTGCTCAAGAGGGAGCCTCAAGGTTTGTGCAAAAGACACCAACGAGTTCACAAGATGCTCCCCTCCCCCACACACAATAAGTGCAAACCAGATATGGTGTGGTCAAAAGTGATGAGGAGCTCCAATTGAAACCTGTTCTGGTCGACTCTCTGACATGCAGTATGTCACGTATACGTCTGGGCTTTTCGCATTTTCTTTTCCATTATCATCGAACATGCGTCATGTATGGATTGCATTTACCAGAATGGCAAAGACCAAGTCGTATGTATGACAAAGGCCCTGTGTTGTGTCATAGTACTGCAGTACTATGGTAGTTAACTTTTACAGCATTCCACTAGTGGAACAGCGTGCATTATGGGGCTACATTGCTACAACATTTCAATTGCAACCATTAACCCATTGCTTCCTGATGTTGCATTGCGCAACATTGGCCCTGGCGCCTGGAGCTGCATTACGCAACATTCAGGCTCATGAGATTTGAGACAACTTAATTAAAAATCTCTGTTTGTTTGAGATGAATGAACACATTCTAATGAAAGATGAGGGTCTTTGTATTTAAATGCAACTTTTTTATGTGCTTCAGGAGCTGAGATATTTAGGTTTTTATAGACTGAGTGCAGTTTTTCTTAAAAAGGGCACAGGCATTTAGCACCCTTTTTTGCAGGTGCCTTAGGCGTCAATGGATTAAAAGGTAATGTCTCATTTTATAAAATTAAAACAAAAGAATTTCAAGTTTATTGTAACATTTATCACTTGCCTCATTTTGATGTTGACATATTTCACAGTACGCAGCACTCTGCAGCCATATATGGGAAACCTGTTTCTCAGGCCGGGGACCAAAAGCAGCAGAGACACAGACTGTCACGTACCTGAGATATGTGCTTACTCCTCACCAAACCACTTCCTCTGGCCCCACTAGCAGTGAGATGTAAGACGTGACTGCAGGCAGCTGCTATCAGTCTACATAAAACATGAGGTGATGTTGTAGGTAGAGTGTTGATTCAGGCTTCAAATGCTAGCATGTGGAAAGAAGTATTGTGTAGAAACTAGTGTAGAAATTAGTCAAGTCTAGTCACGTCAGCTTTTATTGTCAGTTTCTTCATATGCACAAGTCATAAAAGGAAAATGAAATTGAGTTTTCTCTCTATACCATGCCAAGACAGACACACACAAGACTGAAATTTTGACTGACATAAAGTGCAAGACAGGACAGGTAACAGTGATGGACTGGTAACAGTAAGTGGTCAATAATAAATACAGTACAATGAACATTTAACATTCAACATTTAACATTAACATGTAAACAGAAGATAAGATAAATATAAAAATAGAATATAGGCATTGTAATAATAGAAATAACAGTGATAGTAGCAATATTAGCAGTATAATAACAATAGTTATATAAGTAGATGGGGTAGCAGCATTGTAAGCAGCATGTTGTATTGTCTTAGTTCCTGGACTGAGGTAGTGGAGATAAGGTGCAGTCCCTTGGTACGGTGTGTGTGTGTGTGTGTGTGTGTGTGTGTGTGTGTGTGTGTGTGTGTGTGTGTGTGTGTGTGTGTGTGTGTGTGTGTGTGTGTGTGTGTGTGTGTGTGTGTGTGTGTGTGTGTGTGTGTGTGTGTGTGTGTGTGTGTGTGTGTGTGATCTTGTCTTATCTTATACAATTTTAATTTACTGTCAAAATAGTGTTTACAGAACGAGGTCATCAGAAAAAATATCACACAGTGCACTTTGAATTGTCAAGTGATTTTCAACTAACCTTCTGCTAGGATCATACAGAGTTCACTTATTTAATTTGATTTGATTCAGTCCTTTGATTTGTATGAGGGGCAGAGGCACACATTCCCAGATTCAGAAAGTGAAGATCTCGCCCTGTAAACACAATTTTAAACCTCTACCCCTAATTGAAATCAAAGGGCAGCACAGTGTCAATGAGCAGCATGGTTGCAATACCTACTCTGGCCACCATCCTACACAGTGCGCATTTACTGTAACAGGAACAACCCTCCCCTAAAGAATGAAAGGACTACGCTCCTCTCTGTCATAAAATGCTCTTTGTCTTGACACGGTCTCCACTTTGTCACATTTGTCCAGGCTACTTGTTCTTCAGGTAATGACAACTTTGAATATATTTTTTGGTATATGACTCAATTTTTATGCATCACTAACATTTTGACTCATGAATGAGACATAGGTTCAGTCCAGATATTTACAATGAATGGCTATTTTCTTGTGCATGGTCTTGCATACGCATTGTGTCTACACAACGTTGAATTCCCAAATGTAAAGTGCACGTGGTTTCAGAAAATGTATAGATCTATAGGTACTTTAAAGTATAGATATTAAAGACTATGTCAAACTATGTCAAACCTATTGCTGTTATTGGCTCTTTCACATGTAGCTTAATTATTGTATTCGTTGATGGGCTTGCATTGCAAGATGAATCATATTGCAACTTTCAGGTTCAAGGCCTCAATGTTGCTCAGCTATATGAATGAAATTGGAAATCCAGTAGTAAGCAACTGGATTTCTTTTAGGAGTGTACCGTTTCACCCTTTATCCAAACAGAGAAGTTAACATAGTAAAGAAAACTCAAACTCTTTAAGAAATTGTTTCACCATTTTAAAAAGTTATTGTATTATGTAAGTACATGATGCAAACAATGTAAATTCATATTGTAGTGCTGTGTGTGGGGGTGCTAGAACTTATCTAAAGGGTTTTTTATGTCCCCAACAGAGCAACAGTAAATATATGAGACATAAACCGGTGCACAAGTTATTGATTCGACTGATTTTGTAGACATTTAAGTGGCTGGGGTCAAAATGACCCCAATGATCACGGATGTAACCTAAATCTGAGGAGGGTTCTAACAGGAGGGTTAATATTCAAAGGCAAATTACACAAAAACTCACAAACCACAAACATTAGCCTTTGCCCATTTATGTTCCAATGACACACACAATTCTATGTTCAAGTCATGCTTAACTCATTGGCTGCCAGTCAGGTAATGTAATATGATTTCTGAATATAGATCCATTTGGGAGAATGACAGGGCTGACATCTACTTCCCCTACATTACTACTGACATCTACTTACACTTTATGCAATCAGTTTTAACAACGGTAGACCAGGGGTTGATTATGGTCAGACAACATACTTGTACATCATTGTCATAGATTTAATGAGCATTACCCAACACAAATTGTGAATATATGCGCTCCTGTAAGGAAAAAGGGAGACAAGAACAATGTAGCAATTTCACTTCCTTCAACTACGTATCTCCTCTACACTTTTTTGTAGGTCTGTATTTCCCAGCCATGAATCCAAACGTATGCAAGACTGAAAACATGGAGACTGACCAGCAGAATTTGAACAGAGGTGTGTGTGTGTGTGTGTGTGTGTGTGTGTGTGTGTGTGTGTGTGTGTGTGTGTGTGTGTGTGTGTGTGTGTGTGTGTGTGTGTGTGTGTGTGTGTGTGTGTGTGTGTGTGTGTGTGTGTGTGTGTGTGTGTGTGTGTGTGTGTGTGTGTGTGTGTGAGAGAGAGAGAGAGATATGTATTGTAGCCATCAGCTGTTTGGGAGGAGTCAGCGAGGCATGGGGGGTCATTTTATGTCTTTATTTTGTCCTGTCTACCTTTGTATAGCACCCTGACAACTTGAATTTCCCTTTTTGGGATAATAAAGTTTACTCTGACTTTGACTTTTGACTTTGAGGTCAGATGGGACCTGGCTTACTGGGTTTTTTTTTTTTTAAACAGGCAAGTCTACCTGCTTGTGTGCTAAAACCACTGCAGATGGTCCAAAATGCGGCGACACGTTTGGTATTCAATCAACCCAAAAGGACCCATGTTACTCCTCTATTCATTGAGTTGCACCGGCTACCTATTGCCGCCCAGATCTAGCATAAGGCATTGACCATTGCCTACAGAACCATTGCAGAAAACGGTCCCAGTTTATCTGAAGGACTTATTTAAGCCTTATGTCACTAGAAGAGAACTGAGCTCCTCCAGCACAATCTGTCTGGCTCTGCCACCTGCTCACTCTAGGTACTCCCAGTCAAGACTGTCCTCTGTCGTTGTTCCCCAGTGGTGGAACAGTCTCCCAGAGCGAGACTAACGCCTGGGCTACCACTCCTGTCCACCTATTTATAAGCGTACATATTAAATACAAAATATAAGTCCGGTTATGGAGTTGGGCTAGGTGGTTGCAAGACAGAGCTGTCCCGAACCAAAGTGTACATATTGTAGTTGGACAATAACAAATACAAAATATAAAAGAAATATATTTAATATCTATACATAGATCAGTGGCGTGCATAGGCTTAAAACCAAATGACTATTTTGAAAATTAAGCAGAAAAAAAGTATGGGGCAAATGGTAACACTGTTTTAATGGTTCCCTATTACAGTGGATCCACCACATTAGGTACAGTGTAATAACCAGTGTAACAATATTTAATACCATGTAGTGTAACACCATGTACCAATTTTGTTCTTACATCATGCATTTATGTCTAACTGGTACTACATACAATACAAAAAAATGGGCCATCTTGAAAGTGTTGGCCTCCACAATCTAATCAGTTCATGGACTTACCCTAGAGCATCAACACAACGAATCTGGGACAAATCCATCCACCCGGACAGAAGTTATCGGCCAAACAGAAATTCTGCCATCTTGAATTCAGCCATCTTGAAAGTGCTGGCCGTTAATGGACCTACCCTAGAGCATGAACACTCCAAAGTGTTGACCTCCAAAATATAATCAGTTCATCAACCTACCTTAGAGACAAATCCAACCATCCGTTGAAAAGTTGTCATGTTTACACGAAAGACTCAACGCGGTGGCGCACGCAAACCCATTACATCCCAGACGCTTCACGTTTCAGGGATATAATTATCCAGAAATCAATCTGACGATAGTTTTCCGCATTTTCTTCTTTTAAAATCTATGTAAGGCAGGGATGGGGAACCAATGTCTCAAGGGCTTGTTTGCGGTATCGATATCATTTTAATGTTATGCAACTTCACATGAAATATGACATATTTTGTAAAGGAATCTTAGAGATTACATTTCCAATGCAATTAGGTGGGGACTGTTTTAAAGGTGTCTAACTTCAATATAGGCCTAAATTGCATGGGGAAATCCTGTTTTGTGTTCATAGTACGGCCCTCGGAGGAATTTGAAGTGGCCCTTCGAATGAAAAAGGTTCCCCACCCCTGACGTAAGGCATATGTAGCATTGCTTTGATGGTATCTATTGCACATATGAAAATGTAGTTTGTATACATTACATGCTAAGAAGTAAAATGGCAGATTAAGCTATGATGTCAGGTAATGCAGCATTTTACTACTACTATTATTAGGCTCTTATCCACATACAGTGCACAGCAATAATGAGTACACCCCTGTTGAAAAGCAACATTTTGAACAATGAATATTTCAATAAGAACACAAGCTATTTCCAAAATGCTCATAGAGTAAGTTTAATAAAACATCTTTTGAGCTTAGCACAGAAAAGTAAGGTCAATAGTATAACTTAAAGGACCACTCTAATAGAAAACCATTCTTACATGTTATGTGCACCATTATTCAAAACCCACAAACCTGAATCATTAAATAAGTAAAAAATAATTTGGGTTTATGATTTTATAGTTTTTAGTTAATTTACAAAATAATCATTTCTGATTGGATGTGACGTCACAAGACGAATTTCATGACTCCGGAAATATCGATTTTTACAAGAATTAAAACAAGATTTTTTTAATGCTTCAACGCTGTTATATGGCATTGTAGGCCTACTGTGGGTACTGGTAGTTGTTGTGCCTACATGTTGGCAAACCACTAGGTGGCACCATTACCTCATATTTCAGAGCCATGGGGAGTGTTTTTGTTTACTTCAAAGAGACGAGGCTACAGCTGAGCTAGCAAGCCAAAGTGCGACTCGAGATGAGTTGCAGACATGACGCTGTCCTGACTGACTATAAAGTTTGAAAATGTACTTCCGAGTCTACATTACAACTTAGTTCTTACAGATTTGATCACTTTTCAAACACAGTATGTTGATGTAATTTGTAAAGACCGCGATTGTTGTCCTGGCCATTGCAAAAACATACAGTAGCAGCTGGAGAAATGACAAGGCTAACAATGTGAAACGATAGCAGCAAGAATGGGGTGTTCGATCGTTGAAATTATAATTCATAGGAGCCCTGACAGATACTGTATTTGGAAACGGATCGTGAGACTGCTAATGGTGCTCGCCTGGGTCTCAGTCAACACATCGGTGAGTAGGACTAGCTAGCCTGCTAGCTTCGTCGACCTACTGTGCTTTCAGGGTTGTGTGGGTGGAATAGCTGTAAATATGATACAGTATGTAACAGATGAAATACTTTCCGTAACTTCGGTCCCTTTATTGACCGTTCAGCTACCGTGTACCGGTGTGAACATAGATTGTGTGTCAGATACATAATCTCTGTGTGACATGTTCTACTCTTTTGGTGCTACTGGCTATTCCAGACTGTTTAGAAACCCCATGTTGCTACTACGTGTCTTTTGAGGTCAAGCTTACAATGTAACGGTGTTAGATATTCATCTCAACAGCGAAAATGTCGGGGGGCAGATTTTGTATTAGAGCTATTTGTTTCACTCCATGTCTGTGGACGGCGTCCTATCTTTTATACAGTGGTGTTGTGCTTGGAAGTTTGCTTGGTAGTGTGGAGACGTGGGGAAAGCTAATAAGCTAGCCTTGTAGTTGCAGAACTCGTGCTGTTAGACTTTCTATTTCATTGAAATTGAAAACATTTCTTTGCAAACTGTTCGCCGTCTTGGATAATGAACACCATGCACTCTATAACACAAAGAGATAGTATATTTGAACTATAACATCACTATCGTATCCGCACTCAAATTTCACTGCTCCCACAGTGTACACAGGTCCAGTTAGCCAAGGCGCTGCTAATGACCCGGTGTGCGTTCCATTCCCCGCACTGTGCACTGTGTACTGAGATGCAGTGCACTTCCCACCCTCAGCTTAACGGCAAATAAGTGCAGATATTTTGGCTGACACAAGTGCGTGGATTGAGACGTGATTTTTCATCTTTTGACATCAATTCTGGCTCGTTTTTGTTTTTGGGTTTTCGGTTAAAACAACGTTTACAAACAGTCCTTACTACTGAACAAAACAACTTCTGTACATTAGAGTTCTGTTTCTGGACACATGGAAACACGTTTGAAACCATGTAAACGTATAGTTTTCTATTAGAGTCGTCCTTTAAATCTTAAACAGCAGTAACTAACAGTAGTTTGTAATTGCATGGACTGGGTTCTGGGTCTAGTCAGCCTTAATATCGTCGGTGAAGCTAGCATTAGCGTTGGTATTGTCTGGTTTTGGCCAGGGGACATTGTGGTCATGTGGCTCTTAGGTGTTGATCTATCAGCACTGCCCTTGGTCCTGGTCCTGCACACCTAACTGCTGCCTTCACGCTCCTCAGCCAGGTGCTGTGTGTGTGTGTGTGTGTGTGTGTGTTTGTGTGTGCGTGCGTGCGTGCGTGCGTGCGTGCGTGCGTGCGTGCGTGCGTGTTTGAGAGAGACCATGCTCCACTTTTACAATTACAATTACAATTACAAATTTAGCACAGTGCATTTTATAAGGTGATATGGACTGTAGTGTGACCAATTACCGGTACCGGTACCTGCACAGTAATGGCCTATCAAGCTTGATATCAAACAAATCTAAATCTCTTCATCTTCTTCTACCCCAGGGCAGGACAACAGCCAGATGGTCGCTGCATATCTGGAGGAGAAGAAGCCGGAGCACATCCAGAGTGTCACAGAGGTGATGCCCATAGCAGACCTGCTCCTCGCCCAGAGGGTCATTGGCCAGGAGACCTACGCCAAAATCAAGGCTGCCACCACCAGTCAGAACCAAATGAGACTCTTGTTTGATGGCCTGCACGCAGCTGGGGCCCAGGGCAAACTGGCCTTCTGCACAATCCTACATGCCAAACACCCCCACCTAATGCAGGAGCTGTGGCCTGCACCACCTCAGTAGGCCTAGTGCACTTTGTTCATGGCATATGTGCTGCCACATACTGCTCCTCCTTCACACCATTGATGGCCTTTCTCTGCCAAATAACGATCTTCTTTTTATATTGCATATGCTCTGTTCAAAATGAATGTGTACAATAAAAACTCTGCTCCTCAGATGCTGTCTTCTAATTGAACTTGGCCCTTGTTTCCTGTTTCCTTGAAACAACCCCCCCCCCCCCCGTCCCCTTCCTAAAGTCTCCCTGTCTCCTAAAGCCATTGCACCATGTACTGACTGCCTAATCCTAGAAAAACTAGTTTTGAGTTGAAATGAGTTGCGTGAAATGAGTTGCGAGAAATGAGTTGCGTGTAAAAGCAAGGACACTCATCTTACATTAGACTGTTTTTTTTTTCATTGCGCTACATACCCACATTTGTAATACACAATCTCAAATCCCAAGAGATTGAATGTACAAGTGAAACAGTAAAGGCAAGTTAACTAGGTATGGAAGTCGATAATCTTACAATTTTGATTTTCAATTTCATTTACAGAAATTCTATAAGATCTATCGTCATGGTTGGAAAAATTTGCATTGAGTCGAGATGGTCTGCAAAATCAGTCACAAAAGAGTGTTAGAGTCTCGAAAATAGCCTCTGAGCAATGCCAAGTAAGGTCACGCTTGCGACCTGCCGACATTCTCCCTCTGTTTGTACCCGTTGCAGGCAGGCTTACATATTTAAGCAAGATTTAAGAAAAAAATGTATAGACTACATTTTTAAAAACAATGTTTATTCAGGCTATACTGAAATTAAATAATTAGATGATCAAAACTGCAATCCCATTGCTCAAGGCGCGAGGCCTGTCACAGTGCAAGGCCCAGGTCAACCGCCCAGCTCACCCACCCCTCGGGAATAATGTAGATGTGCAAGAAAGTCCTTGTGCACAGAGAGAGTAGAGTAGAGTAATGTAGAGTAGACCTATCTTGTGTTTAACAGAATAGTGTCAGTGTCTCCAGCGTCTTCCCAACTCCTAGTCCAGTCCAACGCAACTACACATACAGCTTCTTTCTCTCGCCACACAAGATAATTTCTGCCGGAACCCTGATGATGAAAATTATGAGGAAGGGGAACCCCCCAGCCCCCCCCGGGTGATATAAAAAAGTCACACACTATTGACTGTTTTAAATCTAGACTCAGACCGAAGCTGTTCTCGCATCTCTAAATTATTTGTTTTTAATTTTCTTCTATTGGGGGCGGGCACACGCGTTGCATTATGGGATATCGGATCCATATTTAGTGCCTTCCCGCTAGTAAACAAAGGTAGACGCGAAACAAAGACCGTGGAAGAAACACGATTTTACTGAGAGAGAAACATGCTAAAACGCAAGAAAGGATGTGGAATATACAGGGACACGTTGCAGAAAGAAGCCAGAGATCGGTATATGGAGAAGATTGGCCTTATAAATGGACTGGATCCGTATGAAGTCCCTAGTAAGGAATGGAGTTGTGATGATGCCTTACTGCCTAAGTTCACCCTTTCAGATATCATTGCTTATCTAGTCTGCGGTGTCAGTGCTTATACTCTGAACGAGTTTAAGTGTTACAAGTCACTAGAAGCCTTCAAACATGTGAACGCTGGACGTCTGAGTGATATGGAGGTCATTAAACAGGAGGAGAATGTCGTGGTCAGAGCAGAGGTAAGCTAAAATCTGTTTCTACTGCTGTACAGCTGCAACACATGTTTTCAAGTGTTCTAAACGGGTATTTAAGGCAGTGATCTGACTAGATGTAATGTAAACATTCAGTGGTTGCCATGCACGTCATAAGATATACAAATAAACAGTATATTGTATATATTATTACAAAAATAAACATAGCAGTAGGCTATCAGGCATTGATGTTAACTTTTGCTCACAGGCTAGTAGTTTTGATGGTAGTGGTGGTCAATCTACTTGTGGGTAGCAGTCCTGCATAGAGTGAAACATTGTCATTGTTATGCAAATGAACAATGCCTATCCATTTTTTGTTTCCTTAGGTCATGCACTCCCAGCGCGTAAACGACCCTCCGCTGAAACCGTGGGTCATCATAACTGGCAGCGGGGAGGTCAGCTGTGCCCACTGTACCTGTATGGCTGGCATTGCGGAGTCCTGTACACATGTTGGGGCTCTGCTGTTCGCAATAGAGTCAACTTACCGCAAACGAGAGGCAAAGACTGTGACAGCTGTCCCGGCATATTGGAAAATTCCATCAGGGATCAGGAAAGTCCGTGCAGAGGTGGGTCACAAGATGGACTTCACAACAGCCAGGGCCAAGCGTATTGCTCTGGACAGAGCAATAAACGAGGACATCCCCATGCCTGGCCCACGGAGACGGCCCAGTGAACGTCCCACACCACAATTCACAGATGAGGACATGGAACCACTTGTGCGCGTTCTTCATACGAAACGGGCAGCATGTGTGTCAAATTGGCCGGGCTGCTACCCTGAATATGCGGACCCTGTGCAGCCTGCGGAGATGATCCCAACACTACAAGACCGCCTGCATGACCCCGGGTTCATTAATGCCTCCTTAACAGACATACTCCAACATTGTGACACAGTGACACACGTCTCGGCTGTGACACAAGAAGAAGCCCAACACATTCGCACACTAACACAGACGCAGCACAAGTCATCAGCCTGGTTTGGAGTACGGGCAGGAAGAGTGACTGCCTCCATGATGCACGCGGTTCAAGTGTTCAACCTTGACAAGCCAGCACTGTCCACAGTCAGGAGCGTGTGCTATCCAACTGCGCACTGTGGAACAGCTGACACACGATGGGGGATGGCACATGAGGACACTGCACGCAAAATGTACCTAGCAAAACAAGCACCACACCACCCGTGCCTCCAAATTGAGCAGTGCGGCTTTTACATCAACCCGGCACCAGATGGGCTGCTCACCTGTGTCTGCTGTGGAGAAGGCTGCTTGCCACAGCGCACCAGAGTTTTGGCTGTGAAATCAAAGAATAGCAAAGCAGCCACAGCACCAGCACCAAAGCAGCAGCGGAAAACAGTGAGGACCCCAAAATCAGCAAGGAATGAGACAAATAAAGAAAATGTGTGGTGTGTGTACAGAGGGTCTGAGGAGCTAGACACCATGGTTCGCTGTGACAACAGCAGCTGTGCGACGCAGTGGTTCCACCTCACCTGTGTTGGACTTGATGCGGCCACTGCAGAAGAGGAGGCATGGTATTGTGATGCTTGCCTCTAATCACAAGGTGGTAGTTTTGCAGAGGTATTCCTGCACTGTACTGAAGTTCTGCACAACTTTCTTTTTTTCTTTTTTGAATTTTTTTTTTGTATACGGTCTGTTAAGATATTTTGTCATTTAATATAATGTGCCCCCCCCTCCCCCTTTATAGTACTCAGGTGTTCTGAAGTTGCACTACTACTGTTAAGATATTGCAATATAATTTCCTTTGTCCCCCCCCTCCCCGCCATTACATTAATATTTTGCCTTGCACTTTTTCAAATGCACTGTTTTGTGCTCTCAGGTTCTCAAGTTGCACTGTGAATTTATGTCAATACTACTGTTAAGATATTTCAATACAATTACAACATTTTCTTACTGTACTTAACCCTATCCAGACCGGGCTTTTTTGGCATACCTGGGACCGGGGGGGGGGCTCTTTTGACCCCCCCCCCCCCCCCCCATAACTTAGGAACCGAATGGCGTATGACCACCAAACTTGGAGGGGATGATCTTCAGCCAAAGATCTATGAATGACATCAGTTTGGTGTCATTATTGGATATTATGACGTCATTATGACATCATTTCCTGATTGTATTGCCCAAAATGTCACCTTAATGTATTTTCCATCTAACTTGGGTAATGCATATACATTTTGGTTATTATGTGCATCAGACCAATTCAAATGTTCACAAGGGTGTCTGATGCTAATGAAAATGTAAAAAAATATGAAAAGTGATGATGATGAGACTTAGATCAGTGATTTTTGGGCAGGTGTACCCGTCAGAAAACCGTTGCCATGGCAACAACAAAAATGATAGACCTAATCTTTTGGTAGCCAACTTCTTCTTAGGAAAAGTCACAAAGTTTCGTAGTCATAGCTGTAGTCATTCAAGAGTTACACAACATCAAAGTTGGTGCGGGCACTTTTAGCCCCCCACCCCCCCCCCCCCCCCCCCCCCCCCCCCCCCCCCCCCCCCCCCCCCCCCCGGTCTGGATAGGGTTAAAGATTTCAGGTTATCACTAGTTGCACTTTCAGTATTTACAGTTCAAAACGACATACTTGAAATTACTTTTGTTCTGAAGTTGCACTACTACTGTTAAGATATTGCAATATAATTTCCTTTGTCCCCCCCCTCCCCGCCATTACATTAATATTTTGCCTTGTACTTTTTCAAATGCACTGTTTTGTGCTCTCAGGTTCTCAAGTTGCACTGTGAATTTATGTCAATACTACTGTTAAGATATTTCAATACAATTACAACATTTTCTTACTGTACTTAAAGATTTCAGGTTATCACTAGTTGCACTTTCAGTATTTACAGTTCAAAACGACATACTTGAAATTACTTTTGTCATATTACTTTACTTGTGAATAAAAAAAGAATCATACACACTTGACTTGAGTCTGAAAGAATATTTATTTATTTCCGTCAACTTCAGCTTTGCACAACACTCCTGCTCCTGATGGTCAGAGTACAACATACAGACACAATCTTGTCAAGGAATGTTTTTTCTTCACCTTCACATGGCAACACCATGTTGATGGGCACTTTTGCAGACAAAATTGTGTATTTGTTTCTGACAGTTCCAATCACCCTTTCCACGTGAATTCGGAGATGAGCAATTTTCCTTGTGTTTTCCACATCTCTTGCTTCCAATTGACAGTGTCCTCTTGTGAAGGCGGGGATCTTTACCTCAGCACACATGAGTCCCACACTCTCCTCAATATCAAAGCCACGATCAGCTAACACCACATCTCTAGGTAGCAACTTTTGAAGAATGCCACAGTTCTCAGTCACATGTTTATCACTGACGCGCCCCCCCCATCCCTTTGAAATGAAAGAAATGTGTCCATTTGGTGTAATACCAATGAGGTACTTCATAGTTGCATTGTGTTTGTAGTGGGAAAAGGCCTGACATTGAGCATTAAGATTTGAAGGTTTCTCTATGAATATTTCAAAGCAGTCCAGAATCACAGCAACACGGTTCCCGAAGGCTTCCACAAACTGATGGGGCATAGTGGTGTGCAGGGCATCTCGAGTTGGCCAGTAGATCAGTTTTGTGATGGTGCTATCCATGACGCCTATCATGTGATTGAAAATTCTAGAAATGGTTGTCCTGTCCACGCTAAAGATGTAGGCTAAATGTTGCAGTGGCAAGTTCAGTCTGAGGCGCATGAGTGTGAGCATAAGCATTTGAAAAGGTGACAATACTCTACTGCTCCGTGTGATGAATGGAAGAAGAGTGGCTAAAAGAGCCATGAAAACCTCTGCGTCCGCCAGCCCAGTGTAGTACTTAACCCTCACATCATCATCCTTCAGGGAATGTTCATCCATTCTTCTCTGGCCAAGCTCTAATTTCAGGGCTCTGTTCTCATCCAGCAGTCGGTTGATTTCCTCACGCCGCTTCGAGCAGAAGTCACATTCTGTCACCGGCCCCTGGTCAGCTTCATCCTCTAGGCCTGCAGGTGCTGATGCTGATGCTCCCTCAGGTGTCTCTACTGTGGATCAGATACAGATTGTATTAGCTCAATGTGTCATGCAAATACAATGCAGAAGTAGTAGTTCATACACCGCGCTCTTCCGTGTGGTGCGTCTCCAGTTGAATAACTTTGAAGGTGAAAAAGTGGATTGCACTCGGTTCTTCTTTTCTTCTTTTTTATTTTTTTATTTACATAGCAGCAGAAGTGTAGACAAACGTTTCGGCTGTTTCGAGACACTGACGAAGGCAACAGCCGAAACGTTTGTCTACACTTCTGCTGCTATGTAAATAAAAAAATAAAAAAGAAGAAAAGAAGAACCCGAGTGCGATCCACTTTTTCACCTTCAATGCAAATACAATGCCCATGCAAAAGGGACAAAAATATCTTACAAGGCTGTTGAGCAGAATCAAAACCACTCGCCGAAGAGTCAAAATAATCATTGTTTTGAAACAGCTTACATTTCATTGGACAGACAAAGACTTAACATATGCACCGAATCTCGATGGAGAAAAGACATTAGTGCCTTAGAGCCCTCATTGTTTTTACATTTGTCAAAGTTATGTAAGGCTTACCTGGTGTAAGAAGGGGTGTTTCATCCATTGACTCCATGCTCTCAGTCCTTCGTCGTTGTCTTTGTTCCTGTCTCTCATAGCGACAAGTCTCGGTGGTGGTGGTGGTGGTGACTGTCTTGGTCGTGTACCCCAAGTGCAGTGATGGTGCCCAATCCGGATGGGAGGTGTTCGTTTCATTTGCTGGTTTACCTAGTGAAACAACCAGCGTTATTACTATGCTGTGCAGCTTACTAGTACGTATGTGGCAGAAAATAAGAGTGTTGTAGAAAGGGAAATCGGGTGCTACACGGATGTCTACACAGTCCCAGGGCTCTCAAGTTTTGAAGTTTGGTGGGAGTGAGATTGGGTTGGGGGCTGGGGGGGGGGGCCCGAACCATCGGCCCATCGGCCCATCGGCCCATTGGCATCGGCCGGTTATTACAACAACAATAACACATAAGTAGCACTAATAGGCCTAGTTATGACATTTGTTTCATCTAGTAAAGAAAACTAAACTATGTTGAATATTTTGTGTGTGTTATAATAATAATAATAATAATAATAATAATAATTTTATATATTGCCTTTCAAAACAACTTGAGAACCGCTTGAGAAACCCAAAGGCCCATGCAAAAGATGGGTGCTGGCACTGACATTTCCTCATTAATTATTATATTTCCAGTGAAATACTGGACGACATAGGCTACAGATATGAACACACAGCCAAAGTCTTCTCTGCCATCTCTACTGATGTAATAGAAATTTCTTCCATCATCACATTATCTGCCCCACCTGCCTTTGGTTTCTGGGCCTTTTCACAGAAGGAAAGAAGGCTCTTCTGTTTCTTCCCTAACATTCTAAATAAACAACAGCCTGTTACAAACGTGTAGAAAAAACGTATGTCTATCTGATCACAAAACGACATCCGGTCGATCGACCACTTCCTGGTTTATCTGAATGTTTTATCCCTGTATTTTAGATATCAGCCATTTCTAAAACCAATGAAAACCATAGTTACAAAGTTAATTATATTTGATGCTTGTTATTTTCTGTTATTTTGACGGAGAATAATGATCATGATCGAGCAGTATTTTTGCCGCGACTTCAAAGTTTCGTCTTTCCAACAGCATTCGGTCAAAGTAAACAAAAGATTAAAACACGTTTTTAAAAACAATGTCTCTGTTAGTTGTATAGCAGATACCCACACATAGAGGTATCAAAATGATGGTTGAGATGTCTAGTTTTCAAAAAACACGGGTTGGACTTCCAGTTATGTGATGTTTTTGTTTTAATTGCGTCAATGTTCAACATGTCAAAAACGGCACAGAGTTCTGAGGCTTAATGTTGGTCACTCACCACGAGTAACACTACAGCCTAACTAATGGAATATATGCCGGTCCGAAGTCTTGGGAAGGCCAATCCAATTCCCTTGTCTGTCACAGCTGTGCCGTTCTCCAGAAAAGTCAGAAAAGTTTCGAATCTGACAGTTGTTCGCGCGCTTAGCTGACACCCTAGCGGAAACTCCACCCTCTTTGGTTTGCGCAACAATCTATTATTCTGATTGGCTAAACGACAGTGCTGTGCCTGTTACTTCCTGAAACTGAGCACGCTGGGAGTGGGCTATGCTTATTGATGTTTATGGTTTAAAAGTGTGTTTGTGAATGTTCAATGTACTGGGGGTGTAAATATACTGGGGATATTATTGTGAACATTTTATGATCGCGATGTTAGGGTGGATGGGTTTATTTTATATTTTAAAGAGTTGTCACCATTGTTGTGCAAGCTGGCGCACAACACCTGTATGTTGATGCATATCAGATATCATTCATTCTCACGCGTGTCATGCGCAGGGGAGTCAGGAGTGGTTCTTTCCCTCCCAAAGTCAAGTCAAAAAATTGACAAGAGGTAATTTAACTCTGGCGAGTTTGATCTGCGGGCGTGTGAAGACGCATGTGTGGCGTGTGAGAGTGTGAAAACCCTCTGAAGAGTGTGTCACACGCTCAGTGCGTGAGACTTGAGAGCCCTGCAGTCCTCTGATGAAGACGCATATCCAAATCTTACTGATAGTACTGGTAAAATAAACAACAGGAAAGACAACCGTGTGGCACCAGATACCTTGCCACTTTCTACTTATGATGTAGTCCTGCTCTAAATGCACCTGATTTATCGTTTACAAGCATGGAGTGCGCATTTCCTTTGTTTAGAAAGGGTGCTGTGTTTCAATGGACCTGGCTAGCTATGCCAGCTAGGCTGTAGATTAGCCTACAGTGGTTGATGAAAGAAACAGTGCATTTAACGAAAACTATTTCACTTACCAAAATGAAAATGCAGAGAGCACACTCTCATCGACGTCGGGATTGCGTGGAAAGTTATTTTTGGTCGTCTTACAGCAGCGACCCATGCTAGCCGACGACGCTTTGTTATGTCCGAGATTTGGTCACCATGGTGTTGCCTCCAAGAAGGAAACGAGTAGAAAGATAATCCATTTTCTATTTTTCCCCCTTTCCTATCGTGGCTTGCACTGTTGCACCCTACGACACAGCAACGATGGACCATAGTGGCAAAGAAAAGTGAGCAGCAAGATAGTTAAAAAAATCACAATTAAGTACAAACCCCAACTCCGATGAAGTTGGGACGTTTGGTAAACAGTGAATAAAATCAAAATGCTATCATTTTCAAAACATTCAATCTATTCATTAGATGAAGAATAGTGAAAAGACAACATATTAAGTGTTAAAACCGAGAAAAAATATTGTTTTGGGGGACATATGTACTCATTTCTAATTTGATAAATCCAACACGTCTCAAAAGAGTTGAGACGGGGATCAGTGAAATTTAGTAAACATCCAAATAAGATAAAACAACAAAGAAGAACATTTCAAAATGAATTGTACTGACGGACAATATAGGTGTCCAGGTATAAGATCATCACAGAGAGGCTGAGTCACTCAGAATTAAAGATGCAAAGGGAATAATTACCATAGTTATTACATACATTTTTGAATTCCCTTTGATTTACCACGATTGAGTGTATATAAGATATATTTTTGTTAATAAAATCATTGTATAGGTTCATGACATCATGAAATATATATTGGCTGTAGTCTCACTCTAATTCCTGGAGTGCGAGAGCTATTGAAAATTGACCATATTAAGAATGCTTAATGCATGAAAATGACACAGGGGTTTAACATTCTCCTAAGCACCTGAGCTCACTTGAAATAGACCCAGAAGACATGGGAAACTGTCCTTTGCTTACAGAAGTCAGCAGAAGTTGTAGAAGTCCATTCTTTTTGACAATAATAGAGCATTGCACATCCTGTGCTACAGTGAAAATGGACCATCCAACTTGTGTTAGTGCTAGCTTCAAAAGTCAGCCTCCATGATGGCATGCGGATGCAGTAGTGCATTGGTTAAGATGTTCTCACTCATCTATAGAGTTAAATACAGTGCTGAATGGTATAAATGGGTTTTAAACAGCATGAAAAGCCACTCATGCATTATATTTTGAAGGGAGATCTTCGATTACTGCCACATAGTAAGGTCAAATTGCATTCTCTACTATGTTTTAACAGTTTGGCTCCATCATAAGGACCAGCATGTGATAAAATGGTGGGTTTTTGGTCAAGACCTGTCACACTGTAAGCACTACAGAAAGGAAAACATTGCAAAACATGACAAGGAATACACCCACCATTTAAGCTGGTGAAATCATGTCCAAGATAGGAATTAACACTGTTTTTTATATAAAATCATCTCATCGGTTAATGTATTTAACTGTTAAGTGTTGTCTTTTGTTTTGTTTTTAGTCTTCCTCGACATTTGCTGCCATTTATTGTCCCCGTCCCAACTCTTTTGAGACGTGTTGGATTTCTCAAATTAGAAATGAGTACATATGTCCCCCAAAACAATATTTTTTCTCGGTTTTAACACTTAATATGTTGTCTTTTCACTATTCTCCATCTAATGAATAGATTGAGTGTTTTGAAAATGATAGCATTTTGATTTTATTCACTGTTTACCAAACGTCCCAACTTCATCGGAGTTGGGGTTAGTAGCAAGACCAGGCGAGACTACTTCCTCGGCGCGCTGGAAAACAATGGGAAAAGGGGACGTCTATGCACCAAACATGGTCGTTCCCGCGCGGTGACGTCATACGCCCATTCCCAATTGAAATTATTTAATTTTTTATCTGTTATCTGTTCTATTTGTGACCCCAATTATTTCTTGTTTCCTTTCTTTTTACTTGTGTTTTTGTGAATCACATTGAATTGCATCTGTGTATGAAATGTGCTTTACAAATGAACTGGCCTTGCCTTGCCTAAAGCAACTTGCCATCAGTCTGCAGAGGAGGACTGCTGCCATCTACTGGTCATAGGAGGGGGAGCAGGAACTCACACTCACACAGCATAGGTTGTAGGCCTATAGGCTACCAGTAGGCTTACAATAATGCTGTGTAAATCAGATGACTGTGTGTGTGTGTGTGTGTGTGTGTGTGTGTGTGTGTGTGTGTGTGTGTGTGTGTGTGTGTGTGTGTGTGTGTGTGTGTGTGTGTGTGTGTGTGTGTGTGTGTGTGTGTGTGTGTTCACATTACATTCAACCACTGTAGGTGTGTGATGCTGTCAGTTATATTCTATATTATAAGCATTTGTAAAGTTATTTTAAAATGAGGCTTTACCATCATCAAGTGTGTTACAGGGAACTGGGGTTGGAGTGATCAGCTGTGGTTGCCCCACCCTGACATGTGCTACTAGGTTTATTTGTTTTGGGCAAGTCGACACTGGCAGCCAACCATGTGAGCTAATGTTTTGACCAACAACAGCGGTTTCCAACAATCAGAGGTTGAGTTGTGCCAGCCAGGGTCGCGCAGCCAGGGGAAAACAAAAATGTAGAACCCATGTATACATTCAGATGAATAGTTGATAGTTGAAGAATTTAACTTTCTGAAGACAACAGGGTTCTCGTCCATCTGAGTCCATAGTGTGTGTGTGTGTGTGTGTGTGTGTGTGTGTGTGTGTGTGTGTGTGTGTGTGTGTGTGTGTGTGTGTGTGTGTGTGTGTGTGTGTGTGTGTGTGTGTGTGTGTGTGTGTGTGTGTGTGATTTATGCACGCTGCATGACTGGTAATAATGGTATAAATCCATGCATTAAGATGCTGCAAGCAAAAAGTAAATTCAAGTTTAAGCATTAGTGTAGTAGATAGTCATCAAAGAGAAGAGTTTTTACTTGCTTCATAAAGGCAGAGAGAGATGTGTCTTGTCTTGCTGCCTCTGGGAGGCTGTTCCTCCATTGAGGAACAACGACAACATGTACTGTAACAAATATAATTCCCATTGAAGACAAGTACAATGACATGCATTCTGGGAGTGGTCCTGTAGCTTATTATTATTATTATCATTATTATTATTATTATTTTTATTATTATTATTATTATTATTATTATTATTATTATTATTATTATTATTATTATTATTATTATTATCATTATTATTATTATTATTATTATTATTATTATTATTATTATTATTATTATTATTATTATTATTATTGTTGTTGTTGTTGTTGTTGTTGTTGTTGTTGTTGTTGTTGCTGCTGTTGCTGTATTGTTGTTTTCCATGTGGTCTAGAAGGGAGTCTGTGTAATCTGTCTGATGAACTGGGAAATTCATTCATATGCAGCACCTACTGACATGCTTCATTCTCATATTTATATTTCACTTTGTACATCTGTATGTGACAATGAAATGCAACCTACCTATCCTATTCTAGCACGTCCATTTTTGCATGTTGCAATCATTAAAATGTTTTCATAGAGAATGTGAATGCAATGAGTGTGTTGTCAAGTTGGCTAAACTTATCAGTCATGGGATCATGTAATCGTGTGTCAAATGCCCACACTGAAATCCCGTTTGGCCTGTTCACCCACCTTATGATTCCTGAGGTTGAGGGAGAATGAAATGTGAAGAGAGTGGCTCTTGGCTCTGATTGGCTACATTTTCGAAGCAGGACGTTTTTTTTCCATGCACTGCATTCCCCTCAGTGAACAGTCACCAAGGAAGATAACATCGAAGGCAGTTTGACTCACACAAGACAGTTGAATTGAATGTTTCTGTTTGGTAAGTAATACTACTCTATGTGTTTTATTTATATGCCTATTATTGCTACAATGTGCGTTTTCCTATTTTTATCTTATTTTTGAGGAATGATTAAACACAGAGTCTCTTAAAATAGAAAAGATATGAAGACGTTGCCCGCTGTAAGGTGATTTTCAAGGTGTTGACAATCCAAATGACGTAGTCACATCACATGAAAACAGCCGCCATTAGGAGTTGACTATTTTGGCTAATTTGCGAAGGTGGAGACAGCACAGTAGCAGCAAATCGAAAACTGTTCTGTATGTGGTTACTTATATTATGTGAGGTTAAGTTGGATTCAGATGCACTTGTACAGCAGAGAATCTACTCAGATTTGCCCCCTACGTTCGGCAAAAGTGAGTCTAGGCCTTAAAGGACCACTTCAACCAATTTCACTCTACCCTTGACTTGTCAGTACCAGCTTTTTCTTTCGGCTAAGCCCTTTCCGAGATCTGAGCTATTCTAATGGGGGCAGATTTATACACAGTGAAAGACTTATACACAAAGAGAGTGCTATCTAGGGCCCATAACATTCTCAAAGACCAGTCACACCCAGGATATGGACTATTTAAAAAACTGAGATCTGGAAGGCGACTGTGCTGTCACAGAGCTAGAACTGAGAGACTGAGAAAGAGCTTTTTTTCTCATGCCATTTGCTTACTGAATTCCTCCTAATTACTTTGATTGAACACACACACACACACACACACACACTCACACACACACACACACACACACACACACACACACACACACACACACACACACACACACACACACACACACACACACACACACACACACACACACACACACACACACACACACACACACCTTTTATTTTTATTTTTATTTTATTTCTTCTTCACCCTTCTTCTGCACACTTGTTTTGCAACGGCCACGCATTTCATTACAAGTGACACGAAAGTGTCTCTATGTACATGACAAATAAATATCCTTGAATCCTTGAATCCTTGAATCCTTGAATCCTTGAATTTTGTGAACATTTTAAAAAATCTTAACATAGCCCTACTCCAAAACATTTTCCCAAAAGGTATCGCTGTTTGCGAGTTGTCTGCTGATGTTGCATAACCTTTTGGATATTTTTGGTAATAAATCAAGACGCTTTCTTAAAATGTAAACAAACACCTACCCCAATTACAATGACCAGGATCTCGGAAAAGGCTGAAAAAGAAGAAAAAAAAAATCTCAGGTACTGACAAGTCCAGGGTAGTATGAGCATTACAACTGCATGTTGAAATTGACTGAAGCTATCCTTTAACACACCAAGCATTTTCCCAGATATCAGGAATGTGATAAATGTACATGAAATTAGCCTATAGTTCAATAGTGAGCTATGCTTATGTGAACGAACTACACAAACCCAAATCCTCACAAGCAAACTGGAAGTCAATTGATTGATTGATCGTTTCGTTCACCATAAAGACATGCAGCGAGTCTTGGGTTAGGCCTTGTGTTCTGTGTTGCGTCATGTTCTGTGATGGGGTTTTGTGGGTGCGAGGAACTTTGGGGGTTTGAATAAACGAGGCGGGAAGTTTTGTGTTTATGGGGGAGAGCTGGTCAGCTGTGTGAGTACTGTGTTAAGTTGTGTAATAGGGGAGACTGGGTTAAGTTGAGCCACTTTTTCCATTTTTCGTCACAGCCAAGTGATAAAGGCGTATTTGTTTAAAATCTGTCATGAACTCACTCCCCACTGTGTATATATAAAACATATTTTTGTCATTAAAATCATTGTATAGGTTCATGACATCATGAAATATATATTGGCTGTAGTCTCACTCTAGCACATCAGGAATTAGAGCTATTGAAAATTTACCATATTAAGAATGCTTCATGCGTACAAATGATACAGGGGTGTAACATTCTCCTATGCAACTGAGCTCACTTGAAATAGACCCAGAAGACATGGGAAACTGTCCTTTGCCTACATAAGTCATCAGAAGTTGTAGAAGTGAATTCTTTTTGACAATAATAGAGCATTACACATCCTGTGCTACAGTGAAAATGGACCATCCAACATGTGTTAGTGCTAACTTCAAAAGTCAGCCTCCATGATGGCATGCGGGTGCAGTAGTGCATTGGTTAAGATGTTCTCACTCATCTGTAGAGTTCAATACAGTGCCGAATGGTATAACTGGGTTTTCAACAGCATGAAAAGCCACTCATGCATTATATTTTGAAGGGAGATCTTCGATTACTGCCCCATAGTAAGGTCAAATTGCATTCTCTACTATGTTTTAACAGTTTGGCTCCATGATAAGGACCAGCAGGTGATAAAATGGTGGGCTTTTGGTCAAGACCTGTCACACTGTAAGCACTACAGAAAGGAAAACATTGCAAAACATGACAAGGAATACACCCACCATTTAAGATGGTGAAATCATATCCAAGATAGGAATTAACACTGTTTTTATATAACATTTTCTCATCGGTTAATGTATTTAACTGTTAAGTGTTGTCTTTTGTTTTGTTTTTAGTCTTCCTCGACATTTGCTGCCTTTTATTGTCCCCGTCCCAACTCTTTTGAGACGTGTTGTTTTTACATATTCATGAATATATCCCCCAAAACAATAATTTTGGTCAGTTTCGATGGCTGATGTGTTTCTTTGTGCCGTTCTCCATCTAACATAGAAATTCACCAGTTCCTATTTTAATTAAAGGTCATCCAGTAGAAGCTGTTCCAACCTACAAATACCTAGGCGTCCACCTAGATCACAAACTGGACTGGAGGGAAAACAGCAGGGTGACTTTTAAGAAGGCCCAGTCAAGACTTTTCTTTTTAAGGAAATTGAGGTCTTTTGACTTGGGGAGGCCTATTTTAAACACATTTTATCATGGGATCGTGGCAAGTGTTCTATTTTATGCTGTTGTGTGCTGGGGTGGAGGGATGTCACTTGTGGACAGGAACAGGTTAAATAAGCTCATTAGGAAAGTGGGGTCCATCACGGGTGTATGTTTTAATTCGTGGAGCAGATTTTAGAGGAGAGGACAATGAGGAAAATGAAAAGCATACTGAGCATGGACGACCACCCATTGCTCAGCTTGATCACAAAAAGTGGTAGAAGCCAAAGGCTCCTCCTACCTAGATGCTCCACCGAACGGTTCAGAAGATCTTTTATTTAAGTAGCCTATTGCATTATTTGTAGTTAATAATTTAACCCTCTGTTCTTGTCTAGTCAAGCCAGACTGTTGAGGCAGACATTAACTATGGAAAGACAGAAGTTAAGGTCCAAACCCAATAGTGAAGGTCTATGTGCCAAACATTAGAATAGGTATGTGCCCCCCTCTCTTTGTGTGTGTCCAAGGAGCTGATTGGACTGAAGAGTGCAGATAAGGCCAGTTCATCCCCAGCTGCTAGGGGCTCTCTTCTCTCAACTTCCAGGTTTTCTGCCAGCTTACATAACCAATTATGGATTCATTTTAAATAAACAATTGAACGTGAAGTCACTGCACGTACAGTATGGTGGGGTTTTTTGGTACCTTAAAGAGAGGGTTTTTTTTTCTTCGTCAGAAGACATTAGTTACATCACTTTAATGGCGGTGCTCCGCTTATTACCGGTATGTAGGGCCGGTCTGAGCCAAAAAATGCCCGGGCCGTTTTGTTCTCCCAGTCCAGGCCTGGAGTTGGAGTTTCCCAATGGGCTTTCGCTTTCGCTTTCGCTTATTTAACACCAATGTGTGAAGAAGGTATATTCTGAACAGTGTGGTATATGTTTAAAAAGAGAAGCGGTGTGCGGAGAAGGTTTATTCTGTACAGTCAATGGTATATGTTAAAAAGAGAAGTAGTGTGTGGAGAAGTTCTATTATGTACAGTGTTGACTAAAATGACTAAAAATTGACTAAGACTAAAATTGATTTTCGTCATTTAGACTAAGACTAAGACTAAATTGGGAAGGCAAGGACTAAAATATGACTATGACTAATATTGATTTTCGTCATTGTGACTAAGACTACGACTAAATCAAAAAATGCTGACAAAACTAGACTGCCTGTGCAGTCGCCTTCGACTGCTTAAGGTATATCCCCGAAACGCGACGCTTCCAGTCCCCTCCCGTCCACCATTTCGTAAACGTATATGATACATACAGACGTGACATGACGTGCATAGGCTTAAAACCAAACGACTATTGTGAAAATGAAGCAAAAAATGGGGCAAATGGTAATACTGTTTTAATGGTTCAGTGGATATACCACATTAGGTACAGTGTAATAACCAGTGTAACAATATTTAATACAATGTAATTGTTTTACTTACATCATGTGTTTGTGCGTAAGTGGTATTACATGGTATTGCATATTGTTACACTGGTATTACACTATATTACATGGTATTGCATACTGTTACACTCGTTATTACACTGTACCTGATATTGCATATTGTTACACTGGTATTACACTAGTATTACATGGTATTAAATATTGTTACATTGGTTATTACACTGTACCTAATATGGTAGATTCACTGAAATGGTGAACCATTAAAATAAGGTGTTACCGGGCAAATCAATCCACCCAGTCAGAAGTTATGGGCCAAAAGAAAATTCCGCCATTTTGAAAGTGTTGTCTTCCAAACTCGAATCAGTTCATGAACCTACCCTAGAGCATTCACACACAAAATCTGGGACAAATCCATCCACCCGGTCAGTAGTTATGGGCCAAACAATAATTCGGCCATCTTGAATTCAGCCATCTTGAAAGTGTTGACCTCCAAACTCGAATCAATTCATGAACCTACCCTAGAGCATTCACACACCAAATCTGGGACAAATCCATCCACCCGGTCAGTAGTTATGGGCAAAACAATAATTCGGCCATCTTGAATTCAGCCATCTTGACAGTGTTGACCTCCAAACTCGAATCAGTTCATGGACCTACCCTAGAGCATTCACACACCAAATCTGGGACAAATCCATCCACCCGGTCAGAAGTTATGGACCAAACAAAAATTCGGCCATCTTGAATTCGGCCATCTTGAAAGTGTTGACCTCCCAACTCGAAGCAGTTCATGAACCTACCCTAGAGCATTCACACACCAAATCTGGGACAAATCCATCCACCCGGTCAGAAGTTATGGACCAAACAAAAATTCGGCCATCTTGAATTCGGCCATCTTGAAAGTGTTGACCTCCAAACTCGAATCAGTTCATGAACCTGCCCTAGAGCATTCACCCAAAAAATCTGGGACAAATCCAAACATCCGTTCAAAAGTTATCGCGTTAACACGAAAGACCTTACGCGGCGGACGCGGCGGCGGCGGACGCGGACGCGGCGGCGGCGGCGCACGCAAAACCATTACATCCCCGACGCTCCGCGTTTCGGGGATATAATTAACACTGGTGTGCTGTTGAGATTATATAGACTTGCTCATAGGTAACTGTATGTTGTGTGCTGTTGATATTATATAGACTTGCTCATAGGAAACTGTATGTTGTGTGCTGTTGATATTATATAGACTTGCTCATAGGTAACTGTATGTTGTGTGCTGTTGATATTATATAGACTTGCTCATAGGTAACTGTATGTTGTGTGCTGTTGATATTATATAGACTTGCTCATAGGTAACTGTATGTTGTGTGCTGTTGATATTATATAGACTTGCTCATAGGTAACTGTATGTTGTGTGCTGTTGATAGTATATACACTTGCTTGTCATTGGTAACTGTAGGCTACATTGCATTAGATCTAATGTGAAAGTGTGTGCTGCTGTTGATATTGTAGAAACTTGCATGTCATCATGGGTAACTGTATATTACAGTAGATCTGATGTGAGGTTGTGTGTTGTTGATACTGTATGCAGTTCCATATTGGGTCCAACTCAATCTAGTACCTTACATCCTCTCCTTTTACTTGTGGCCTTGTCATGCGAGGCAAGACCTCATTGAAGATAGAAATGTTATTCAATAACTCACAGAAGCTCAAGACATTTTCTCATTTGTTATCAGGTTGATGAATATGAGAAAGCCTTCTACAGTAGAAATTTATCTGCCCACTGTATGCTGACAGCTCAGAGACTTTATTGTTTTCTCCACAGAGGAAGGGCGTCACAGGATCACAGATATCAGGCTTGATCACTGGCTCCTCTTTCTTAGTCAAGTCAAGTCAAGTCGGTTTTATTGTTAATGTCTTAACATGCACTGGTCATACAAAGAATTTGAATGATGTTTCTTACTTTCCCATACAGACAGACATAGACTCTAGACTGTAGGTGTGGACATAGAAAATTAGAATGCAGGCCTACACACTACTAATTCAGTAGGCCTACACACTACTAATTTAATAGGCCTACACACTACTGATTCAATAGGCCTACACACTACTGATTCAATAGGCCTACACACTACTGATTCAATAGGCTGTACTACTGATAGACTACCCTATACAAGAGCACATAACACAAATAGCCCTACACACTACTAATTCAATAGGCCTCCATACTACTGAATCTGTTTTAATAAATAGGCAGCTCTGAGCATTATGTATCTACTCTAAATCTGCTGTTTTTCCTGGTGGCTCCTCTCCATCTAATGAAGTGGTTATATCTAGTTTCTGAGACTTTGATTTTTACAGGTTTCTACCAATACAGGCAGTGAGATGTGTCCATTCCAAGTGCTAAGCTAAGGAGTGATTCTACGATTCCCCTACGCTTTTGGCAAAAGCAAAATGTCAATTATCAGTATTTTTTTTCAACTAAATGACCTAGATGTTTACATAGTGTATATATTTAAGTTTCCAAACAAACAAATTGCCAAGCTTAATCTTAAATCATTTGATAAATACTCTAATGAAAGCGAACATTTGCTTAATTATTTTGTCAACAGTGTTATGGACAAATACTATGTCATTTCAAACATATATAAAAATACTACAGAGTTGAAACAATATATGTTTGAAAGTGCTTATGTCCCTTAGCAGTAATGTTGTCTTTAATCTGTGCAACTGATATAGAAAATGTGATTGTTGAGCTTCATAAGTAGGATTTTATGAGTCACTGTGATACAGACTGACACATTTTTCATCAGAAATCCCTGTAACGTCTGATTTGAATATAGTCACCCTCCTTACACAAGACTTCCTTCTCCAGAGATAATCCCTAGTGTATGTTCATAGGATTTTTCCAACACATAAGGGATCAATAGCGCAAAAACACTTTCAAAACAGTCAACGGTGTTACTCAACGGTGTTACGGTCAACAGTGCAGGGGAACAAGTCGGCACTTTTTTAGGAGAAAAAACAGAGCAGACAAACCCATCTCCCTAGAACACAAATTATTTAATTTGTTTGTCTGTCAATATGGATATAAATTGGCAAAAACATACTCCTCCTCAACTGTCATCAGTGTTGCCAGATTGGGCTGGTTCCCGCCCAATTGGGCTGCTTAGGATGGCCGGGTGCGGGTAAAAATGGCATCTATCAGAAAAACCTTCCCACTGCCATATAAATCAATAGAATTTGGCGGGTTTGAGGCGGATTTTGATCACTTTTTGGGCTGGAAATCATCAGCCTCATCTGGCAACCCTGACTGTCATACTTAATTGTAACACCATTGACGGTAACACCGTTGACATTTCAGCCATTTTCATGGTGTTGTGCTAACTGAGGACCTCAGAAGTTCCACCACAACACCTTAATCAATTCATGTATCTGTATGCTTTATCTGTGTTTTTCTACATGTGATTTCTAATTCAGATTCTTATGAATATGTTGATAACACCGTTGACAGGCAATTTTCCCGCTATGAGAACATGAAAAAGAATGGATTAAATTATGGAAGGATGGAGCTCAATATTTACCAAAAAGTCTTCCCGTATCCTGCCAAAGAGGTTATGACATCACGTGATGTTATTCGTATGGCCTAAGACCAAACCATTACTGATTTATGGAGGAGGTTTCAGACCGTGACACCGTTAACACAGTTTTCGTGGACAAACACAAAATGGCAAATTTCATGTATAATGGAAAGGACAGTGGTCTTTCTGACAGTTTTGTCATATTGTGATGATTACTGTGAATCAACATTTGCAATCGTCTTGGGCAAAACAAATTTCTTTACATGCTAATATGAAGACTGAATCTGACATTTGGAAAACAGGACGGCATGAAAACGCCCAAAACCACTATTAAATATTCATTCTTGCTGAGGGAAATAATGCTATGTCTACACTTTCTGTATTATATGAAAGATAAATGTTTTCTAATGTCCAAAACATCATTGGATGCAGTTAATAGTTAGTGGAATTGCCAAATAAAATCCACGGACTTAAAAGTGTAGGCGAATTAGAGAATCACTCTAACACATGTAAAATAACCGTATTTATGTTGTGTGACGGCTCTTGCCTGGTGGAGTCCAATTAAAGTTTAACTCGGTGTAGCAATAAAACACTGAGCAGTAATGCAACAGGCAATTGTGTTAGCAAAAGGCAACTTGAACACCATGACAGTCAAAAACATCTACATGAATACACATGTACAGTACATGAGGGTTCAATTAGTGCAGTAGAATATGCCCAATGTAGCAAATCTCTAGATATTTAAATACATTGATACTTAAATACACCTACCTGACACAACTCTTGGGATGCTGTTTTTATAGGATTTAACCTGCAGTACACAAAACATTCATTGTCAGGGGACATTGAAAGTGTGAAAACGGTTTTTATAAATGACATTGCATCTACTCCAATACTCAATCTGGCTTCTTATTATGTGTGTCCTGACCAGGTAATGAGGTGAGGTGCTGCCATCTGGTGGAGGAGAGGGTCAGTACGGGCTCTTCAGGATGAGTTCCCCTGGCAACCAGGAGTCCCAGCTGGGACAGAAACCGACGGCTAAACCTCACAGGTAACTTAAACTCTAAAACAATTTAATTCCATCTAGTACTCTGTCAAGTAGGTTATCATGTAAATGTTGCCAGTGCTGAAATCTACTGTACCTTTCCTGTGACATTCTGTAGCCGTGTTGTAATGGTTAGGGAGTTGGACTTTGCATCACAGGGTTGCAGGTTCAATCCCAATCCTTATAATTCCCCTCATTGCTGAAATGCCAAGTGTTCCAGAGACTGTAACCAATACCCTGTAATATCTGTAAGTCACTTTGGATGAAAGCATCAGCTAAGTGTAATGTAAAAGAGTGAGGTTTGCCTTTGATGCATCACTCTACATACATACACACCCCTTATCCTGTTATAACCTTATTGTCAAAATGGTAATGAACATGTCATAATCTGATACTTAGGATGGAAATGTCATGATACTGTTATTATGTTGTTTAGCTTTTCCTGGCAATGTCATCTGCATGACAGGGCTACACATTATTTTATCTGTTCCATAGTGCCATGGAGAAGAGACCAGGGTCTCCTACACAGAGTTGTGCGTCCATGAGGAGTGACTGGTCAAAGGGTAACCCACCCTTCTTCAAAGAGGCAGATCCTTCACCAGAGCTAGGGTATGTTAAAAACAACCAGTCTCAGTGATGAGTTTATTTACCATCTGTAGATTGGGAACATATTACACCTTTACACCCACAGCATCGTTGCGAAATTCATTTAAGAGGTCTAGTAGTCTCACTGAATAAATGTAACCAAATCAACATGATCCAACACCCCCATTTTGAATCTGTTTTTAAATATTATCTTCTGTTTCATAGTGTCATGGAGAAGAGACCAGGTTCTCTTACACATAGCTGTGTGTCCATGTGGAGTGACTGGTCAAAGGGTAACCCACCCATGTTCAAAGAGGCAGAGTCTTCCCCAGAGCTAGGGTATGTTAAAAACAACCAGTCTCAGTGATGAGTTTATTTACCATCAGTAGATTGGGAACATATTACACCTTTACACCCACAGCATCATTGCAAAATTCATTTAAGAGGTCTACTAGTCTCACTGAATAAATGTAACCAAATCAACATGATCCAACACCCCCACTTTCAATCTGTTTTTAAATATTATCTTCTGTTTCATAGTGCCATGGAGAAGAGACCAGGGTCTCCTAAACAGAGCTGTGTGTCCATGAGGAGTGACAGGTCAAAGGACAACCCACCCATGTTTAAAGAGGCACTGCCTCACCCAGAATTTGGGTATGTTAAAAACAATCAGTCTCAGTGATGAGTTTATTTACCAGATTCTGTTGACTACTGAACATTTTAACCTTCTCATACCCACAGCATCATTGACACGTTCCTTTAGAGAGCTCTAGTATTCTGAATGACTGAATGTCACAAATGTCCAGTGCTCGAATGTTAATTTGTTAACAGTGTTCTCTGTAGCGCCATGGAGAAGAGACCAGGGTCTCCTACACAGAGCTGTGTGTCCATGAGGAGTGACTGGTCAAAGGGTAACCCACCCCAGTTTAAAGAGGCAGAGCCTTACCCAGAGCTAAGGTATTTATGCACCACCTCCTTGGTTGTTTCTTCTTTAGTGTTTTCAAATTGTACGATAGAGCAGGGGTGGGGAACCTATGTCTTGAGGGCCGTTTGCTCCGGCCCCAGATATAATTTTAACGTTATGCTTCACATGAAATATGACATATTTTGTAAAGGAATCCCAAAACAATTAGTTATATTCAGGGGACCTAGAGAAGGTGGGGTATGTTTTAAAGGTGTCTACCTTCATATACACGTATAGGCCTAAATTGCAAGGTTCCCCACCCCTGTGATAGAGCACAGTTCACCAGCATCATCACCAGTTCATGGAAATCGACATGTGAAATCTTCCATATGTTAAATCTAAATCTTAATGTTTAGGTGAAACTAAATGCTTATTTACTACAGTTTACTTCTATACAAAGGCAAGGTGCAGTAACTGCATATTTTGTCAAAATTGAGTTTAGACTGAACAAAAGTCATTACTCCTCTTTTATCTTGTGACCAAGCCATATGGTCATAATGTGTCCTGTTTAAGGGATATTGCCATGTCAAAGTTGCAGTATCCAGTCTAATGCCAAGTCTTTGAAAGCATTTTTCCTCAGTGTCCTTGTTGGCATAGTTAATGCGCTTTATCATTGGGACAGATCCAGTGGCATGGACAAACATTTTGGGAGGCAGGTGCTCGAGTTGGGTGGCGGAGGGTCATGTGGAACTTCAAGCTACCTTACTAGGCTAGTCTATAGATTGTAGTGCCAAGTCCCCCTGGACTGAACTCTGCATCAGATTCCCCATATTATTCCCTCTCTGTCTGTGTCTGTATTTGTGTGAATGTGTGAACGTGTGTTGATGTCTGTGCACGTGAATGTTGTTTCCCACCACTCCCTTGTGAGTCTTCTAGAATTCTATGAGTGCATCACACAGTTTTGGGATGGGTTTTGATTGGGTGCTTTTTCTGTTCTGGGCAGGAACAATTAAGGATTAGATAGAACATATATTGATAAGGGGTGGGGTGTTTGAAAAGTGTAAGACGTTCACTAAGTTTTAATCAGAGCTGAGGAGAACTTAATAGAAGGCAGATGTTTCAGAATGAAGTCCAGTTGGAGTGCTTCCTGGAACTGTCTAGTTTTTTAAGATGGTGCTCTTTGGTGACAGGCTTGGTTGATTTACAAAAAGGTTTAGAAATACCAAGGCACTCATCTTCTTTGTAATTAGAATGCCTTTATTTTGTTGGGCATAGCATGGTTAAAATACTTCGACGCGTTTCGGCATGAAGCCTTCGTCAGGAAGTGAGCCAACTGACGCGTCAAAGTATTTTAATCATGCTATGCCCAACAAAATAAAGGCATTTTAATTACAAAGAAGATGAGTGCCTTGGTATTTCTAAAACTTTTTTGAGAAGGCAGATGTGTTGAAAGGTAGTGTGTAAAATTATTTCAATTTAGTGTTTGCTATTTTCTGGGGGACACCTCTTATTGCCCCGTAGAAGACTGTGGAAGGGAAACGGGAAAAGGGGACCTCAAACTATATCTGCTGCCTCCGTTGTCATCCTATGAAGTGGCTACAGTTTGGCGATGCAATATTAAACCAGGGCATTGTTTTCACATGCTTTTGGTGATCAAGAATTTGTGGATAATCATGTTAACGTGAACCACAGTACATAAATTGTGCCCAGGGCCCTAAAATTGTTTGTTTTTTTCATCACCAGCCAAAATAGTCTAAAACAGTGATTCTCAAACTTTTTCTGACCGAGGACCACTTTGTCCCCCCAAAAATGTTCAGGGACCACATGTCAACTGAATTGTGTTAATTTGACACCGCTGATTTTAATGCAGATCACCTACTTTTTATTCACATACAAGCTTGTACTATTTTGGTGAAAATAAGACTTCAACATGTGTTTAACTTTGTAATTGTGTTACAAATATAGCCTACTGCTAGCTTGTCTTGGAAAAGTAGAAATCCCCTCGCGGACCACCTGAGCTCTGTCGCGGACCACTAGTGGTCCCCGGACCACACTTTGAGAATCACTGGTCTAATAGGTAAGTTTTATTTTCTACCAGCCAAACTGAATTTTCACCAGCATTTGGCCGGTTTGTGGGTGTTAATTTAGAACCTTGATTGTGTCAAAAAACGAGATTTGAAAGTGACATTTTTGTCAAGTAAGGTTTTGCACCACATCGACCCTATCTGTGCATGCCTGTGGACAGATCTAACCAACTCCTAACCAACTCCCAACAATCACCTTCATTACACACCTGACTTCCCCATGTACGTATAGGCAACATTGGGGATCTCATATCCTACTGGACCCTATATCAGATGAGGTGGGAGTAGAGTAAGAAGCTGATGTTCAAATGTTCAAAAACCCTGCGTAAAAAAGGAATATCATCGTTAAAGTACAAGGCCAGTATTTTGCGATTGGGGCCTTAATTATGGTGTATCATGCACTGTTACATACCTGTAGTACTTTTGTTTGATTTGAAGATTTGCGTGAGATAGTGGGTCTTGAGATTTCCACAAACCGCCATACAACAGCAGTCAGAGGGGCACGGACACTAAATCCATTGCAGACGCTAATCAGTGTTTTCTTAATATTTACATTGTAATACAATTCTGTTGCCATCCAATTTCAGAGTTTAAATCTCCCGCTATCTGTGTACAAATAAAAACTGTAGCTCGACAAACAGAAGTAACACCATATCTGGCCTCAGTCATTCACTGACAGGGAGCTTAGATAAGTTTGCAGAACAGCAGTAAGGTGTGAGTTGTGTAATGAAGGTGATTGTAGAGTTGGTTAGATCTGTCCATAGGCATGCACAGATAGGGGCAACGTGGTGCTAAAGCACCTGCCCCTTTGCCTTACTTGACAAAAATACACCTTTTTAAAGCTCCTTTTTTCACACAACGTATACTGTGGTTCATGTTGCCATGATTATCCATCATGTTAATTAGTGATGGTAAAAGAGATGAGAGTGTGACAGTTGTGCGATAGGTTACAATTCTAACGGCTTACTGTATGTTTCATCCTTTATCTCCAGAGAGCAAGAGAGGACATGTAAACAAGACACCAGTGGGCCAGATAAGCAACAGGATTTACCTCATATTTTTGAGGTAAGAAGTTCTGGGTGGTAAGCGTGGGAAATAAGGTTTTATTCCACGTTCAAACATGAAGCAACTGAGCAGAAATGTAGTCAACAGTGGTTTTTGTGGACCAATATACAAATAAATATGTGCTGCAAGCTTTTCCAATGAGAGACCTTTCAGATTGAGTGAAGAGAAGACACCAGAGCAGCACGGAGGGAATGGTTTTGTTTTTAATCAAGTGCACAACAAGTAAGGATAACCTGCTCTGATGTCTTCTCTTCGTTCAAGATTACCTGTCTCCCTCCCGTTTATGCACCAGATGAAAAAACAGAAGCGTGTGGAACTCCTTTTATGTAGACCTTTAGGATTATTACATAACATAACAGTAAATGCATCTGAACTGTCATATGCCCTTTAGGTGCTCGAGGAGAAGATCATCACCTTTTTAAAGAATGAGCTACAGAGATTGAAGCAGATTCTTAGTCCAGACTACAAAGAAAACATTGAGAATAAAGCAGAGGATGAGAGTGATGCCAGAGAAGGAGCTCTCAAGATGGCACTGCACTTCCTCCGTGAGATGGAGCATCAGGATCTTGCTGATGAACTGAATGACAGTAAGAATGAGTTGGTCTTGTCTTGTTTGCCTTTTGTCTTATTTATTTATTTATTGTTTTATTTATTAAATGTCCTCCTGTATTATTTTTTCCTAGTTTGAAACACTTTATTTTTTCTGCGTTTTTTTGTTTGTTTGTTTTCACAATAGATGAGATGAATGTAGGTTGTCAGAAGGATTTAAAAATAAATCTGAAGAACAAGTACCAGAGTGTGTTCGAAGGGATAGCCAAACAGGGAAGTTCTGTTCTGCTAGAAAAGATCTACACAGATCTCTACATCACTGAGGGAGAAAGTGGTAAAGTCAATGAGGAGCATGAGGTCAGGCAGGTTGAGTACAGGTCCAAGAAACCAGCTGGACAGGACAGACCAATCAAATGTGTTGACATCTTCAAGCCTTCATCAATTCAGGACAAACCAATCAGAAGAGTTCTCACAAAGGGGGTGGCTGGCATCGGCAAAACTATCTCTGTGCAAAAGTACGTCCTGGACTGGGCTGAGGGAAATGACAACCAAGAGATCAAGTTCATCTTCCCACTGTGCTTTCGGGAGCTCAACACCATGAGAGAAAACGAGTACTCTTTAATGGATCTTCTTCACCACTTCTTCCCACAGCTAAAGGAATTCAAATTTGTCTGCCAGAAAAAGTACAAAGTGCTGTTTGTCCTTGATGGTCTGGATGAGTGTCGACTTCAACTTGAATTTCAGGGAAATGAGAGTTTGACTGACATGAGAGCTGTCAGATCATTGGATGTCATCTTGACAAATCTCATCAAGGGTAATCTGTTCCCCTCTGCTCTACTGTGGATAACCTCTCGACCAGCAGCAGCCGGCAGAATCCCTCCTGAGTGTGTTGACCTGGTGACAGAAGTGCAAGGGTTCAATGACTCCCAAAAGGAAGAGTATTTCAGGAAGAGGATCAGTGATGAAAGTTGTGCAAGCAAAATCATTTCACACATTAAATCATCAAGGAGCCTCCACATCATGTGCCACATACCTGTGTTCTGCTGGATTGCTGCTATGGTTCTTCAGATAATTTATTCCACCGGCCACAAACAAATACCAAAGACTTTGACAGAGATGTACACATTTTTCCTCATGTTTCAAACCAGACAGAGAAGCGCCAAATTTGACAATCTGCAAGACCCTGAGCCACAATGGAACCATGAGCTAATCCTCCGTCTTGGAAAGCTAGCCTATGAACAGTTAGAGAAGGGCAACCTGATCTTTTATGAAGAAGACCTCAGAGAATGTGACATTGATGTCAAAGAGGCAACAATATGCTCTGGGATGTGCACCCAGATCTTCAGAGAAGAATCCGGCATCTTTCTAGGAACAGTGTTCTGCTTTGTGCATCTCAGTATCCAGGAGTATCTTGCTGCTCTGTATGCATTTCTGATGATGGCGAATGAAGGTAATGACATAATATCCCCACAGCGTGCCCATCAAAAAATAGAGTCCATGACCATCTTGCAGAAGAGTGCTGTGGACAAAGCTTTGATCTATGACGATGGACGCTTTGACCTCTTCCTTCGATTCCTTCTTGGACTCTCTCTGGAGTCAAATAAGACTCTCCTGCATGGTCTGGTGAGTAGAAGACAAGTGGGTGTAATGGGCAAGATCAGGACAGTTCTTGTCCGGGCTGCCAATGATAAAACAATCAGGTACATTAAGAACAAGATCAGGGAGGCCCCTGCCCCAGAAAGGATGATCAACCTCTTCCACTGTCTGAATGAACTCAATGACCACTCCTTAGTGGAGCAGATCCAGAGCTACCTCAGTGCAGGACAACTTTCAAAGGCCAAACTCTCACCTGGCCAGTGGTCAGCTCTAGTGTTTGTGCTCCTGACATCAGACCAGAATCTGGATGTGTTTGACCTGAAGAAGTTCATCAGGTCTGATGAAGCTCTCCTGAGGCTGAAGCCAGTAGTGGAGGAATCCCACACAACCCTGTAAGTAAAACATAAATCTATCAGATGTACTTAATTAGCTTTATAGATAACTCTGGTAATAGAACTGTCTTACACATGGCACCTGTCAAAAAAATTAATAGATTAAACTAAACTAAGTCTAATGACTGGTTGAACAAATGATTACTTCTGTTTTGTTGAGTACATTTGGCACAACATTAGCGTGCAGTACATACAGCATCACAATGCTTTTATTATGTCTTCTAGTTACTGGTGGTCTTTTCCCCTTCAGGCTTGATAGCTGTGGACTCACCTCACAGAGCTGCACAACACTAGCGTCCATCCTCTGCAAAGAATCATCAAAGCTCAGAAAACTTGATCTCCGTGGCAACTGCATTGAAGATGTTGGAGTCAAGAAGCTGTGCAGTGGTCTGAAGAACCCAAACTGTGCCCTGGAGACTCTGAGGTTAGGTCTTGGTTTGGTTCATGGTGTCTTTTTTTATTTGCTTTCTCTGTCCATATTGCACCCTCATTTGCCCCTTCGTTTCTCCCTCTTTAGGACTGAGGGACTGATTACTGACACTGACATTGCATGCACACACGCTTGACAACACTCACCATTGATCACTAGACATTTTGCCATTTAAAAATAAGTAATTTTTGCAAATTGTATTTCATGGTTGTTTAAAGTTCAACCCAAATTGAATCTTACCAACCTTGTGTTTTATAATTTTGACTAAAGAACATTTATTTAATCTTACATTAAGGGGAACAAAAATCCCTTAATAACTTGTACTTTTCTCTTGGAAGTGTAGATTTTACACTTGCCTAAAGTGTCTGCCAATGGAACAAGTCACTTCATCATATTTTTTACTCGTTTCAAGCAGATGTACAAGATACAGTATTGCTTGAAGCAAGTAGAAGAATCTGATCAAGGGAAAAATGACATGTTCTAGAGAGAGAGAGAGAGAGAGAGAGAGAGAGAGAGAGAGAGAGAGAGAGAGAGATGAGAAAACAGGCTTGGGTGAGAGCTCTATCTCACGCCTTTCGTAAAGTCTTCACGAAAATAATATATTAATTTTCGTGGTGCATTCACGTTATTGCCCGCCTTTCGTAAAGTCTTCACGAAAATGATAGATTAATTTTCACGCTGCCTATTCACTTGAATTGCCCCACTGCTGCTATGGTTATCCAAACGTCTGCAGGGGCGGGGAGGGGGTGCTGACAGAACACTGCTGATACACTCGGGACTCACTAATTCGACGCCCTTTCAGTACTTACGCCTTATGTCCCCTAAACCTAAACCTAAACCTAAACCTAACCCTAACCTTAACCCTACTTAACTCTAAACCTAACCCTAACCCTAACCTTAACCCTAACCTTAACCCTAAACCTAACCCTAAATTGCTTGTTTGAAATGTTTGACGGCTACCGAAAGGGCATCAAACTAGTGGGTCGCTAGGCAACAGTCAGGCAATTCAAGTGAATAGGCAGCGTGAAAAGTAATCTAATATTTTCGTGAAGACTTTCCGAAAGGCGGGCAATAACGTGAATGCACCACGAAAATTAATATATTATTTTCGTGAAGACTTTACGAAATGAGTGAGATACGGTTGTGGGTGAGCAGTCCTATACACTAGAAATATTGTGTATGTGCGTGTGTGTGTGTGTGTGTTTGCACTCTCTCTCACGTGCATGCACACACACACACACACACATGCACACGCACGCACACAAACACACACACACACACACACACACACACACACACACACACACACACACACACACACACACACACACACACACACACACACACACACACACACACAAATGCTAAATGTGTGCACTGACAAAAAAGACAGAAAAGTCCACTACAACCAGGATTTCATGCTCCCAATTATTATTATTATTTTTTACGTGACGTTTCGGGTAGAACCCTTCTTCAGACGTGATGTCTACCCAAAACATCATAGAAAAAAATAATAATTGGGAGCATGAAATCCTGGCTGTAGCGGACTTTGCTCTCTTTTTTATCTGGCTATTTACAGGTCCTGCTCCCAGGTCAGACGCTTGGATGTGAGAGCTTTTACATTCAACTTGAAATGTGTGCACTGAGATAGGGCAAATGTATCAAGTGAAAATAATATTTAACAGCAATAAGCTCTTCTCCCTCTCTCGTGCACATACACAGACACACACACACAAGGCAAATGTTAAATGTGTACACTGAGACATGGCAAATGTATCAAGTAAGAGTGATATTAAGCAGCAATAACCTCTTGTAATAACCTCTCCCTCCAGCTTGTCAGACTGTGGTGTAACAGGAGAAGGATATGCTGCTCTGGCCTCAACTCTCAAATCAAACCCTTCACACCTGGAGGAGCTGGACCTGAGAGGAAACGACCCTGGAGACTCTGGAGTGGAGCTCCTCACTTCAGCACTGACCAATCAGAAGTGCAAACTCAGGTGAGAGTGTGTAGTTTTAGTTAAAATTCAGTGTGATATGAACATGTCTTCTAGTGTACAGCATACGGAAATAAAGCACATTATGGAGTCAGGGAAAGGTCTAGGCCTATGTGTTGGGCATTGCACACAGTTTACAGAGAGATGCAATAATCAAACTATGGCTTGACTGGCTTATGATGAGATGAAGTTGGCATTTGTATTTTTATTGCCGTGCCAATGTCTTTGCAACATATTTTTATGTATAAATGTCTGACTATTGGAATTTATTCTGCTCTATTGTTAGCATTGTGACTACAGAGAAAATTAAGTTGTTTGCCACACGAAAGATGATCAATACTTTATTTCAATTTCAATTAGGCTCTTGCATAAATAATGTGTTGTTCTATCCTCCTTGTGTAGGTTGTTGTCTGATGAAGCAGAGAAAGCCTGTGAGTATCTGACTTCAGTTCTGGGTAGAAACCCCTTACTCCTGACAGAGCTGGACCTGAGAGGGAAGATACCAGGAGACTCAGGAGTGAAGCAGTTCTGTCCTCTACTGGGGGATTCACACTGCAGAATCAAGACACTCTGGTTAGTTTTTTTTCCTGTTGATTCATGAAGTAGGTAGTTACGAACAGGAAAGAATGGTTGTGTTATGTTAGCACATAAGGTATGTGACTTGATCTATTTTTATTTTTATTTATTTTATAAAAAAAATCTATATCCATACTTTTACATTGTGTTCATTATTCACTATATTGTGCATGTAGGATTGCTATGCTCGGTGAACAGTAAGCACATATTTGGCCTGGTAGCTGGCCTTGGTGTACAGCATGTATTTGGCATGGTAGCTGGCCTTGGTGTACAGTAAGCATGTATTTGGCATGGTATCTGGCCTTGGTGTACAGCATGTATTTGGCATGGTAGCTGGCCTTGGTGTACAGCATGTATTTGGCATGGTATCTGGCCTTGGTGTACAGTAAGCACGTAAGCTATTTGTCATGGTAGCTGCTGGGTGGGTTTGGACTATGCAATAATGACAGGTTGGGGTTAGGGATGGAATTTGGACTATGCAATAATGACAGGTTAGGGTTTAAGTTGGGTTAGGGTCTATGCAATAATGACAGGTTAGGGTTAGGGGTGGGGTTTGGACTATGCAATAATGACAGGTTAGGGTTTAAGTTGGGTTAGGGTCTATGCACATTAACTTTCTTCGATGACCTGGGGAACACCTGAGGAGTACGCTCTCCTGAGAAGCAGACGAGGTAAGATGACAGCTGCCAATCACCTCACAGGAAGATGAAACTGGTGTAGTATTCATGACAGTATCACTAATATACAGATGGATGAGAGCCCAATATGATATAGGTGGATGAGAGTCTACGTACAGGGGTTGGAAAAAATATCTGAGACACATGTCATTTTAGTGTGGGAAGTTTCATGGCTGAAGTGGACCAGCCTGTTGGCCAATCTTCATTTATTGCATATTGCACCAGTAAAGTGAAGTGTGAAGGTTTAATTAGCAGGGTTAGAGCACAGTTTTGCTCAAAATTTTGCAATGCACGCAACATTATGGGTGACGTATCAGAGCTCAAAAATGAGAAATTCTTGGTGCGCATGTAACTGTTGCATCTTTGACCGAGACAGCAAGTCTTTGTGATTTATCAAGGTAATGTCTGCATACCACCAAGAAGGATGAACCACATCCAACAGGATTAGCTGTGGGTGCAAGAGGAAGCTGTCTGAGTACTCTGAAATAGGGCCCGACCGATTATCGGCAGCACAGATATATCGGGCTGATATTTAGCATTTTTGGGATATCGGTATCGGCCATACTTTCAATAGATTTCCACCGATAAGTTTGTATAACTTTCACAACCAATTTTGCAGCCGTTTCGCTCTGAATGCGCCCTCTATTCTGCTCTCCCTACTTTGAGTTCATTCATGAGAGCATTGCCCCGCCCGTCACAGCATCTGATTGGTTTGGCACACGGAATACAACCAATCAACAAGGCTGCGAACGGTTTCAAGGCGGCCGCGTCACATACGTGGTGGATACGCGGTTTCAAGGCGGTAGCATAGCTCTAGCTCACCACGTAACCCACAGCAGAATGACACCTCACTGAAACGGATGTTCACAAAGTAATCTCAGCATAGTGTACAGTACATTTTAAACCCCTACATGGAAACGTGATCGTGTCTGTAGTCCTACACGAGAGGTGGACTGAAAGCCATGGTCAATGAGGACCAAATACAACGTGTTTGCGTTTGTTCCTGAGGCTATGTGTTGTGCTTGCCAGCCTGCTAGCTAGGTAGCCTGTCGGTGTGAAAGAATGTCTTGTCCCGTAATAACTGTTGCACAGAATATTAGCACAGATTGATATTAGAACCAAAGATGATTGTTCGTAATATCCTCACTTTAATAGCATTACGTTTTGGGCTGTGGCTGCGGTTCAAATATTTCGAGACGATTCGTCGAATGAATTGGTGAGAGGGGACCATTCGAACAAAACGTTGGACCATTCGTAGAAGGCATGGGGCGTTTCGTGCAGTACCTGAGGATTTTTCGTCGAAGACCTAAGGACGTTACGTTCAATCCATGCAGACCTTTCGTGTAACTGGGCAGATGTTTAGTTTAGTCTGCCTATTTTATTAGCCTATTATTTTTTTATATTTTATCAAACTTGTGTGCCTACCACCACAATGCAATGAAAACAAAAATCGAACCATGTAGAAAGTGCGTGCGTCTCTATTTTTTTAAATTAATTATTAATTTTAGTTCAGGCTGCTTTTTTTATCATTAGGCCTATTTTATAGCCTATTTTATATATACTATATTGTAACGGACTGCCTCTGCCTCCTCCGGAGTGAGATAACAGCGTTACCCCCTGTGAACTACACGCGCAGCCTATAAAATGGAGTTAATTTCAAATGGCGGGTGAGACTGTCAGGAAGCAACAAGCCGAGAGAGCAAGAGAGAGGGAACCATGAAGTGTGCGCCGAGAAGATCACCATTCGCAAGAATCGCTAAAGCCAGACATTGATGTGAGCTGTTCCAAATTGAGAGGGTTTTGCAAAAGTGCACTACTAAACGTAAGAAAAGATATTCGTTGTGTTGATATGAATTATTTCTAGTGTGTTGGTCACTGATTTTTATTCATTTTTGGAAAGGTAGGCAGTCTTGCTGCCTGGCTGGCGCCCATCTCATAACTACAGTCGTTTGCACCACTACTATATCAACGAAATGTTTTAAAATGTACGACATCAATTTAAAGGTAGGCCTAAGGGATAATGTATTGTCCACACATGAATAAGAAAATGTTTCCCTACGGGGCGAATAACACCCCCGACGCCGAAGGCGGAGTGCTGTTATCTCTGAAGGGAAATGTATTTTCCGTTGTCACGTGTGGACAATACATTATCCCGCTTATCCCGCCCTTACCAACATTATAAAGCATACATAGTTAACCATAGTTTATAGCGTGCGCAAAGAAAGATAGTTCGTGGAACGCTCATAATTTAAACAGGTTAACAAGCAACATGGTTTGGCTACTTTCTAACTTGTTACAGCCACATTGCGCTTCAAACTGTTTGCAGGCTGCCTCGTTCACCGCGCGATATCTACTAAACTCGGGTTCATAACATGATCATTTCTATCTAATCGGCACAGTATTCCAGAAAAAAGCATAGACAACCCAAACACTGATGTGCGCCCTGACCACCATCATTAGCCTATCGACCCTGATACAGGCAGAGCCTATCAAAGGGCGTTGAACACCGTTGGTGTTTGTATCAGCACACCAAAAGTTACCTCACTAACGTTAATGATGTTCTTTGCTGAGTAACCTAGCCAAATATATCCAGATAATCGTGAATTATGCAAAATAAAGTCTGCCAACATGTATTGCCATTCTAGGAGCGATAAGGAGAATGCCGCACAGGCGCGGAGAAAGGGTTCCTTTGACACAGAGAATGCTCTGTGTGGCTGCGCGCATGCAGTGTTTAGTTTGCAGGTTTCAGGCAAATAATGGTGATCGATACGCCCTAGGTCCATAAGACTAACAGTAAAACAGGGACAATGACAAAAGGGGTGAATTGCTTGAGGAAATCAAAAGGGACAGAGCGAAGTTATGACAACAAATTGACGTGCACCATTATGCAAGGCTACATGTAGTTATGATGGGTTAACCACTCAGTTACCGTTGCATTCATAATATGTAGCCTATGATAAAGATGACTTCAGCGCAGGATATCAGAAATAAACAAGACAGCGCAGATGGCTTTTAATTTTTAACATGGCCACATTATGCGTCAATACGCCAATGCGTATTAGGCTATTTATCATGAAACCTCAAATCGGAAGTAGCCTTATCTTGTACCCAGCACTTTTCAAACCTTACTCGGGTTTATGGTAATTGTCCGGGCCAGCACTTTTGAAATCAAACGGACGCCCTTGCCTGCATGACATGTCATTTGCATGATAAGAGCACGGACGATCATGGACATACGATGGTACCCACACATAGCCACACACGCACACAACACGGTTCAGTTCAACGTTTATTGACCAGCAAGCGAGCAGCGCAGTACCAGCTGATTTGCTCTGGAATCTCGAAATGAAAACTGAGCACCGAGCACGCTCAAGATATTACATTGGCGCGGACGCCACCCCACCATTACGCGCATAATTTTAAAAGGTTAACAAGCAACAGAGTTTGGCTACTTTCTAACTTGTTACAGCCACATTGCGCTTCAAACTGTTTGCAGGCTGCCTCGTTCACTGCGCGATATCTACTAAACTCGGGTTCATAACAGGATCATTTAGAAATGAACTATCTGATCTGCGACAGTATTCCAGGCTACTTCACCCTTAAGGAAACTATCAAGGAACTCCTCACTTGTTACTCACATACTAGTGTTAATAAAATATGTCACGACAGCGGCCGGCGGACAGTGACAGTTTGCTGTCTTGAAATAACAACATTCGGACAATAGTGTAGACTTGTGCGCTACACGCTGGGGTGGGGCAGGGCTGCTGTAGGTATCCATTGCGCGCGGCCGGTAGCTTGGGAACTGTGTGTAAGTTGCATTTGGGTAGGCTATTGCGCGTGTTATAGTAGATTAAGTAATTGACGAGCCAACGTCCGGCAGCAGTGGCTGAGTGTGTAACTTAACTTAACTTAACTTAACTTTTGTAGGCTACTATCGTCCGAGTGTCTCCAGATTGTGATTATTTATTCATTTATTCAAAGAAGATAGCAGTTTACAGACGCTGCTGGTTGCATATTGTGGTGGTTTTTCCCTCCTAATTGTATTTTATGAAATTGTAAAAATAAAACTACCATAACCTTTACTCCTGTTGTCTGTCGTTCCTGAATCGTGGTCTAAATTTCACCTCTTACAATAGTGTCCAGTCCAGTGAATGATCCTGCATCCATGGCTAATTGGATAAAGCATACTAAGTGGATTTATCACATGTGAAACGAGAAGGCAGAAAGTGCAATTAGTTAATAAATGAAACAGTGTACACGTCAGTGCTGGTAAAAAAAGAGTTTTAATGACTTGCACAAAGTTGATGCTCGTTTGGTGAACTTCAAAACCTGCGCTGTATTCAATAAAAGCTGGGCATAACGCACATAAAGGACTGAAAATGAAAATACCCCTATATGTGGTACATATTCTATGTTGTAGCCTACTTCAGTTGTTGGTACCCAGACTTGCATTTTGTCGAGTAATGTCCATTTGAACCTCACGTGAAAGTAACGGGGATTGTGCTGCATTTGGTGGATGGAGCTGATATTACGCACATAATTCTACTGAATAAACATCCAACTGCGACCCAAACGGTAACTTGTCGTGGTAGTCTATGTCGAATATGCCTTAATTTGGCTGTTTGCTATTCGCCTCTGGCATCATCCGAGCATGTGTAGTGCGAGACGCCATTATGACCGTTGCGCGTAAATATTTGCAAGACGATGGGGCCGTCAAACACAGTAGGCTATGGATACTTATTTAACGACTTTAATGAAGATGTCATGTAGACTGTTTGACGGCCCCTTCCATAGGACAGCATCCATCCATCTATCCATCCCTTCCTCATCTTTACGCGCAACGGTAATAATAGCCATTACTTTTCTTGTAGACGTTGCGCATAATATTTTATTCATTATCGACTTATTTCAAGCAGCATTCCACTGTCCACTCTGCGTGGCCCTGTTGAAAACATGCATGGTTGCCACCACTTAAAAAGGTGCTTGGAGAGGAGGCAAAACTGGTACAATTTAGGCTGCATTAAAGCATACACGTTAGCTTCCACGTTGTGCGATGGATGGAGACAAGTTTGGAATCGCTCCCTCTCTCTCCCTCTCTCGCTCACACACACACACGCGCGACATAATTCTCTGCACTCTTTGCAAGACTCTACTGTCACTTGACTCGTCTTATTGGATACCAGCCAAAATTGTAAGCTAGATAGCCAATAGTTTCGATTGTGCTGCTTGGACTGGAGGTATTTAAACTGCTAAAATGTAGGCTGCATTAAAGCATCCGCACGTTTGTGCGATGGGTGGAGACAACTTGGGAATCGCTGTAAGTTAGAGATTTTTTTAAAACATAGGCTGGCAAGATGTAAATGACCTGCACTGCTTGAAAAAGATGATCGACTATGTGCCCCAGGCATCTTAAATACTAAAAACTAATAGGCGGATGGCGGGTGGATTCGGTTTTGGAAATTGGAGAAAAAACATTAGGGCGGGTGGATAGCAGGTGGATTAGAAATTCTAAGAAGCGGTTGCGGATGAAATAATACATCCACCGCGCACCTCTAGGCCTACTCCACACGTAGGTATATTCCAGACCTACAGAAGACGGTAGCTAGAAGCGTTCATCTAAAAAGTTACCGGAAAGTCAGAAAACTCGCTGCATGACAACCAAATGTGCTCAGTAGACGCACGCTGCCCTGATTCAAAGCGATTCCCGCCTCTCTGCCCGCAGCTGGGGCTAGGGCCTACTCAAATACTGTTCCAGAAATGTAAGGAGTAGAAAGTAACATAGGCCTACAGATATTTGTCAAAAATGTAACGGAGTAAAGTAACGGCGTAAAAGTGAAAAAAAGCTTCTCAAATATTGTTCCAGAAATGTAAGGAGTAGAAAGTAACCTAGATAATTGTCAAAAAAATGTAACGGCATAAACGTAAAAAACCGACAACATACCAGTTAAAATGAGTAGGCCTAAGTACATTTTATTTATGAAGCACATCTGAAAACAGCAAAAAAAAAAAAAACATTTGATTTACATACTAGATTACTAGATAGGCCTACTAGATACATAGAGAGAGAGAGAGAGAACGCGCTCCTATGCAGTGTTAATATAGCGATTTCACTTCTCTCTCTCGCTCTTAGTGTTTTTGTTTTTGTTTTACTGTAGCCATGGACTTAACACGGGTGCAGGGGTTCCATAATGTTTTCCGACACTGTTATGTTTTCTGCCTCATGCGCGAACTATTTATTGTCATTCAGTTTGTGCCGTTATTAGGCCTAGGCCTATATGAATCGCGGGTAAATCAGTTATATATTAGTTATATATTTAGACTTCGAACAAAAGAAATAGGCCTAGGACACACGGGAATAATAGGATATAAAATAGGCAGCCTGACTGGATCGATGGACGATTTCCAACAATAAAAGACAGGATATGAAACAAAATAGGCAGCTTATTCAATTAATAAAACTATAGCCCAAGAACATTGCCTCGCCGGGCAGGGAGAGAGAGAGAGAGAGAGAGAGAGAGAGAGAGAGAGAGAGAGAGAGAGCGGTCCAGTGTTAATGTAACGATTTAACTTCTCTCTCTCTCTCTTTACTGTAGCCATGGACTTAACACAGGTGCATGGGTTCTGTAATGTTTTCAACACTGTTATATGCATAGTGCTCTGGCTCATGCGCGAACTTTGTTGTGTGTAAGGCAGACAGCATTCTCTTGTTGCTGGTGCTTCGCATCTAAAAAGTTACCGCCCAAGAACATTGCCTCGCCGGGCAGAGAGAGAGAGAGAGAGAGAGAGAGAGAGAGAGAGAGAGCGCTCCTATGCAGTGTTAACGATTTAACTTCTCTCTCTCTCTCTCTTTACTGTAGCCATGGACTTAATCGTAAAAACAACAACAACATAGCCTACCAGTAAAAACGAGTAGCCTAAGTACATTTTATTTATAGATTTACATGTTTAAATCAACAAAAAACAAATAGGCTATTTAAAATAGGCTAGACAAAACCGTTCAAATGAACATATTTAAATAGACAAAACCGTTAAAATGAGCATGAAAAAAGCTGATTCTAAGAAAACCCGTTAAAATGAGCATTAAAAAATCTGATTTACATTTCTAATATAGGCAGACTGAAGGGACCTTTAGTTGAAACCTAAGGATCTTTAGTTCAATTTTAAGGACCTTTCGTTGGCTTTTGCGGTAGACGGACCATCCTCGACTAAAGATCCCCAGCCTTATACTAATGGTCCAACGTTTTGTTCGAATGGTCCCCTCTCACCAATTCATTCGACGAAAAGACCTGATACGGGTTCAAATATCTAGAGTAACATCATGTTACCGGTAGCCAGACAGCTATGCCGTCCCACTACCACCAAGTAGCTAGCAGGCTTGTGCTAACAACCATGGTGTCAACAACTTTATGAAGCCATATGCAACGTGACCCAGGCACTAAAGGCACATTAGAGCTCTACTTGTTTAACCGATTAGTTTTATTGTGCGTCGCTAAGCCCTTTGACCATTTCAACACGTCCGATGTGTGATATCAAAGCGCTGGCAGCTGGCTGCTCTGTTGGGAGTTTCTCCAGAAATTAGATGTGCGCTAGGTAGGCTACAATGATCCAAATACTGCTTTGTAAATCGCCTTTATTTGTGACGTGAAAACATTACATTATACTCAGTCCTAAATGCCATTGTTTCACCTCGCTGTAATACCCCGCGCGAGTACTTATCAGAAAGGTTTTATGCATGTTGGAAACCGGCTGTGTTATCATTCTCTCGCGCTGGTGATTCGTAGCTTTCGGAATGCTGCTGACTTGTAAAGAAGCAGGCACGCATAGATCGCTTTCCAATATTTCATCCTGATGTCCCCACGTTCTCTGTCGCCCCCCAGAGACAGATAAGCAGCCCAGTACAGCCACAATAAACTGAATAGTTCTTCTAGCGGTGGCTATACCACAGATTTTTTTCTAGGAAGAAGGGCTGTGGTTATACGTGCTTCAGTGTGCATTATTTACTTTAAGTAAACTAGGCCTACTATTGCAATATATTTACAGAAATATGCAGGCCTATCTGGGCCTATGTGATTTTGACTGTATTTTTTCTGACATCTGACATAAAAGTTAATTATTATATAGTATTAACTATATGTGTGAATATATAATTAACATATAATATTTTTATTGATAAGAATGATTATAATAATAATAATTTATAATTAATTGATCTATTTATTTATTTTTAAATATATTTTAGGGGCTTTCATGCCTTTATTTGATAGGACAGTCTGAGATGGTGACAGGAAGCGAGTGGGACAGAGAGACGGGGCGGGATCGGGAAGTGACCCCGGCCGGACCCGAACCACCCGCAC